>NW_007122414.1:0-670 GCF_000164805.1 Carlito syrichta
ACAGGCCTGTGAGCGTCCTCTGGAGCCACAGCGCCATCGTGAGGACAAAGTTTCATGGATGAGTCGGAAAGATCTTTGCAATGCCCTAGCCATTGAGGAAGCAAGGATTGAACGGAAGTGGCACAAGCCAGAGCAAGATGCAGAAATTTGGGGAATTTCTGAGGAATGAGGGACCAAGACTGAGTCAGCAGCTTCCAAGAGGTCTCAGCACAGGCAGGAGGGGGACAGGGTTTCAGTTTCCTCAGAGTTTGAGTAGTTCAAGGGCATGCCATTTGCAGTCAAGAGCAGGCCTTGAGGCATTTATCATAGAAAGAGGGTCCTAGGAGTTGTAGGCATCTTGTTTCTTTTTTTGTGTGAATTCTCACTCTTGTCGCCCAGGCTAGAGTGCAGTGAGGTGCTCATGGGCATCGCAGACTCCAACTGGTGGACTCAGCCTTCCTTGTAGCTGGAAGGAATTTTAGATGCACGCCACCATGTCGGGCTCACAGGTTAACTGTCAAATCATTCCAAGTTGTGCCTGAAAATGATAAGACCCACGACTAGTTATCACCGGGAGGACTGGCCATATACACGACCTGGCTCTATCCTCTTCCTGATGCCTTTAATCCTGGATTGGCTCTCCTTCTCTCCCAGCTAAGGTTCTAGTAGTCTGAATTGAGTTTTCCATCCA
>NW_007122415.1:0-731 GCF_000164805.1 Carlito syrichta
AGGATAGAAGATACTCCTGCTAGGTGAAGAGAGAAAATAGTCGAGGTCTATAGAGGCTCCTGTGTGGGCTAAATTTCCTGCTAGAGGGAGATAAACAGTACAACCAGTTCCTGCCACTATTTTGAAATTTGAAATTCAAATTTGCAAAGTGTAAATTATATTCAGATGAAACAAAATAGAGTAAAATACATAAAAATTGTTGTACTCTGTGCAATGTAACAGCAGTTATTACAATCTACCCTGTACAAATGTGGAGATAGGAGGAATCTAAGTTAAGGAAAACCACAAAATCATAGATATATGCTTCATCTTCTTTCTGACCTGTCTTCTTCCTCCCATGTTTATAAAACCCTTTTCCCTTTTTGTAAAATTATGTACTCAAAAGTGAACAATATAAAAGGGAATTCAAATGTGAATTAAGATAGTTTAGCAGATTACTGCTCTACAACAGTACATTGAAGGAGTTTATGAAATGTGCCTTTCTGTGTGGAAGAGAGAAGATCAAATGTAGAAGTCACATACCCACTGTCCTATGCAGTGGGCTATGACTTGGCTAGGAGAACTTGGATAGACTTAAGGGTTACCATTTCAGCATCTCTTTAAACAGGATCCCTTGCTTTTAATGGTGATTTCATTCCTTGCCTTTTCTCTTGGTATTGGCACCAGAAATGCATCTCCAACTTTCCTTTGTAACATTTAGTAGCCTTAACAAATCCTCCTTTGCTCCTGTG
>NW_007122416.1:0-358 GCF_000164805.1 Carlito syrichta
GCCCCCCAGATCCCAGCCCCCGGACCCCACGCAGCGCCCCCACACCCCAAGCCCCGCCCGCGGACCCCCGCCCCCTTTCTCTGGCACCCCCCGCGTCCCCGCCCGCAAGCCCCGCGCGGCGCCCGGGCACTCACAGTGGCGGATGTCAGAGAGGAAGACCGCCAGGCCCCGCATCCCATCTCCCTAGGACTCGGCCGGCATCTTCGGGCACCGGGAGCGGCCTCGGCGGCGGGCCCCGCACAGAACCGCGGGGAGAGAGACTGGAAGCGCCGCCGCCTCCGTCACAACCGCCACAGCCGCCACAACCGCCACCACCGCCGGGAGCCGCCCGGCCGCCGCCGCCCCGGGCTTGCAAAGC
>NW_007122417.1:0-648 GCF_000164805.1 Carlito syrichta
CGAAAACATGAGTTGTTACCAAATACGTTTTAGTTGCCCATATTACTAATTATCAGAGAAATTCAAGTTAGAGCCACGATAAGATATCATCTTACACCTTTCAGAATGGCTGAAATTTAAATGTAATAAGTAAAAGACGTTGGTGAGAATTCAGAGACAAGGGAATTCTTATACACTGCTGGTAATATAGGTCATTTCAACCTCTGAGGAAAACAGTACGGAGTTTTTCCAAGAATGAAAAATAGAAATACCATTCAATCCGACAATTGCAATACTGGTCTCCAATTCAAAATGAAAGAAAGTATTGTATGAAAAAGATGCCTGGAAGTGGGAGGACCATGATGGCCTACTGAAGACATTGCACATTTGCCATTCTCAGCAAAGAAATGTATATGGAGAAGCAGACACAGAACTTTCAGGGTTGACCTGAAAACACAAGCAGAGGTTTATTGGACAGTCCCATGGGAATATGTTCTCATCCAAGTGCTTGACACTACTAGAAGGGGCCCAGGAGAGCACTCATGGAGAAGGAAGGTATGAGTGAAAGTGACAGCTTTTCTTCTTTAGGCATCACATGCAAGCCTCTGCAGCCCCGATCAAGGAGAGACAGCCCCGGCCTTCTACCTGCACTGCTCACACATCCAGCAA
>NW_007122418.1:0-354 GCF_000164805.1 Carlito syrichta
TGAATTAAGATCACTACTCCTCCTTTCTTTTGTATTCCGTTTGTCTGAAAGTTTGTTTCCCATCCTCTAACTTTGAGTCTGTGGGTGTCCTTTCTAGTGAGGTGAGTCTCTTGAAGGCAATAGATTGTTGCCTGCTGCTATTTTATCTATTTTGCCATTCTATGTCTTTTCAGTGGTGTATTCAGTCCATTCACATTTAGGCTAATAATTGAAATGCAAGAGTTGATCCCTGTCATAAGGTTCTTACAGAGTTGTTCCTGTTTGTTTGTTGTCTTTCTTTGGGTTTTGGAGTTGGTTCAAGTGTGTTTTTAATCTTTTGCCTGAACTCTTGTGAAGAATGCTGTTATTCTTTTT
>NW_007122419.1:0-777 GCF_000164805.1 Carlito syrichta
AGATAAAGAATACTGTAGTATATACATTTGATCTTATCTAAGACATCAATACTTTTGAGATACAGTCTAAATTCATACATGATCTTTAAAAAATATTTCTTGCCGAACTCGGTGCCTCAGCCTGTGATCCCCGTGCTTTGGAAGGCCGAGGTGAGTGGATTGCCAGAGCGCGCGGGTTCGAGGCCCGCCTGAGAAACTTGGCAAGACCTCATCTCTACAGAAAATCAAAAAAGTACCCGGGCGTGGTAGCGTGTGCCTGTAGTTCCAGCTACTTGGAAGACTGATGTGGAAGGATCGCCGGAGCCCAGCAGGTCGAGGCTGCAGTGGCCGGAAGCAGCCACTGCCCTCCAGTCTGGATGACAGAGTGAGACTCCAACTTAAAAATAAATATAATAAAAAATAAAAAATATTTTTTCAATATAATCAATGAACTATTTACCTACACTTTCACAGAGCAAAATACCTAGAAGAAGTTTAGAAAACACTAAGTATACCATGTAACAAAAATAAATTAATCAAAAAACTCGTTTGTTTTCTTTTTTATATTTTGCTATTTATCAGAAAAATGAATATCTAAATGAATTGCATACATGTTAAGGTAAATTGCATGCAGAATTATTATTTATAGAGCTTAAAAACATAATGTAGATGTAGGTTCCAGATGAGTGTATATAATTCCATGTTTTCTTTATGAATTTCAATAATACACTACCTACATGTGGTATCTATGGAGAACAAAAATTTATAAAAATAGATTAATTATAAGCCTCAAATGTA
>NW_007122420.1:0-763 GCF_000164805.1 Carlito syrichta
CGGAGACTAGCTGGCCAACTATTTAAGTCAGCTAACCAATTGGCCAACTAGTCGGCCAACTTGTCAGCTGACAAGTTAGGTCAGCTAGCTTGTCAACCGACTTGTTAGGTCAGCTAAATAGTCGGCCAAATATTCAGTTGACTAGTTAGGTAAGCAAGGTAGCCAGTCAACTAGTTAACCAAGCTAAATTGGGGGCCAACTCGTCAGTCAACTAATTAACCAAGCTAACTAGTCGGCCGACTTTTAAAGACAGCTAACAAGTCAGCCTAGTAGTCAGCCAACGTGTTAAATCAGATAAGTAGTTGTCCACATCATCCGCCAACAAGTTAAGTCACCTAGCTAACTCGTTACCCAACTAATTAAGACAGCTAGTTAACTCGTTTACCAAATAGTTATAAAAGTTAGCTAAGTCGTTAACCAACTCCTTAAGTCAGCTAGGTATCTCGTTAGACAACTAGTTAAGTCAGTTAGCTAAGTCAGCTAGCTAATTAGCTAGCTAACTAAGTCAGCTGGCTGACAGCTAGCTCACTAGTTAGCTAATTATTTAAGTCAACTACTTAAGCCTTCTACCTAAATAGTTTGCTAACTAGTTAAGTCAGCTATTTATTCAGCTAGCTAAATAGTTAGCTAACCAATTAAGGTAGTTGAGTCAGCTAGCTAACTACTTAAGTCAGTCAGTAAAGTCAGCTAGCTAAGTAGCTATGTCAGCTAGTTAAGTCAGGCTACCTAATTTAGTCAGCTGGTTAAGACATCTAGCTAGGTA
>NW_007122421.1:0-782 GCF_000164805.1 Carlito syrichta
ACTGTCTCTGGGAGAGGACACTTAGTTGTAGACAATGTGTTAGAAATAAGCAGTAAGTGTGAAGTAAAAGTCAGATTGCTGTTATCACTGAATTTTTGCTGGAGTGGAGTAAATTACTACTTGCTCAGTCATTAATACAGAATTGTGTGGGGGTGTTCAAGTGTTCTGAAATGCATTATTCATGTTCCTTGGAGCGGCAATCAAGTATTATTATAGCTTTTCAGTATATATTTTAAACAAATGAACAATGAATTGTTTTATAATATTTTAACATAGTCATTTATCAACTTGCCATATCTGCCTGCAGAGGTTTATTTAATAAATAACATCATCCTGATGGAATTTAAAGTGAGTTATCTGTATTCAATCAGTATATATTACTATTCTTTTTTTAATATATATTTTTTATTTTAAAGTTGTGGGATACAGTTAAGGGTTAGGTATACAAATATTCATTGTGCCGGTACCCTTGTTGATGAGGTGTGCCCCCCTTTCCCTAGACAGATGCTGACTACCATTAATCTCATCTCTCTTCCCCTACTTGTCCCCCCCCCATAGTTTCCCACCACTATCAATCCTTTTCTTATAGTATTACGGTAGTTGTTCAAGGTCTGCTTATGAGTGAGAACATGTGATGCACAGATCTTTGTTTCTGTGAGAGATCACTCAGTATTAGAAACTCTAATTCCATTCAGGTTGCTGCAAAATTCATGATTTTGTTCTTTTTTATGGCTTCATAATAGTCTATTGTGTATATGTACCACATTTTTTTAATCCAGTCC
>NW_007122422.1:0-501 GCF_000164805.1 Carlito syrichta
GATGAGTGAGGCTGAGCACGTTTTCATGTGTATCCTGGCTTCCCACATCTCTTCTATTTGAAGTGTCCAATCATGTATTTTTGCCACTTTTTAACGGGATTGTTTGTCTCTTTTTCTGAGTGTTTGATTTTCTTGTAGCTCACAGATGTTATCACGTTGTCAGATACATAGCTGGAGAATAGTCTGTCCCATTCGGGGGCTGTCTGCTTGCTATTTTGATGGTGTCTTGTATTTTGCAGAAGTTAATTCGTTTGGTACGATCCCAAGTGTCTAACATTGTTTTTAAGTTATGGGTATTGAGGGAGCTGAAGAGAGTAGCTGCCGGTTCCAGTTTTCATAAAGGAGTCTCCTGTGTTTCTGTGATGATTATAATTTGTTGTTTTACGTTTAGCTCTTTGATCCATTGAGAGTTAATGTGTATGGGGATAATGAGGGGTCCTGTTTGAATCTTGTTCATGTAGTCAGACTTTTCCCAGCAATCATGTACTGAATAGGTTCTCC
>NW_007122423.1:0-542 GCF_000164805.1 Carlito syrichta
ATTTACTGGATCTGGACCAGAATCTAAGAGAAAGAAAGAGAGAGAGAGAAAGAAAGAAAGAAAGAAAGAAAGAAAGAAAGAAAGAAAGAGAGAGAGAGAGAGAGAGAGAGAAAGAAAGAAAGAAAGAAAGAAAGAAAGAGAAAGAAAAAAATAGAAACTTTCAAAGTACATTCCACATAGTAAGAAAGAAAGAAAGAAGAGAAAGAAAAGAATAGACACTTTCAAAGTACATTCCACGTAGTAAGAAAGAAAGAAAGAAAGAAAGAAAGAAAGAAAGAAAGAAAGAAAGAAAGAAAGAAAGAAAAGAATAGAAACTTTCAAAGTACATTCCACATAGTACAGGCGTGTTTCATGACATTTTGTTTACAGTTGTATCTATGTAAATATACTTGTTATGAGTTGCATAACAAGTATAACAAGTGTTGATGGTTTTAGTGAAGAATTCTGAAGGCCACAACTTCGTAGAAAATCCAAAGCAGGCTTTTCTTAGACGAGTAGTCCCTTTTCCAATATCTATGGAAATAGTCAGACACAGGAGACTC
>NW_007122424.1:0-673 GCF_000164805.1 Carlito syrichta
AACAATATGGTTGCATATAAAATTTTATTGCAGAGCCTAAAATTTAAGCAAAAACCAGCCACCTTTTAACTGGTTTTGTGAGTACTTTCAGGGTTAAATATAGTATAATGTTGACTCTCTTCTTTGAAAAATTAGGCCACCAAGTATATCAGAAGGTGAAGTATAATAATTATTAAATTGTTCTGATTACCTGCTGAAAGATTAAAGAATGGACAAACTATGGAGATAATAGTAAATTTTGTAAAATGCTGAGCATTTATGATCTTAAGTGATAAATAACTAATTTGTCACTTGGTATAGTTGGTCAGTTTACATAGCATCTTGACTTGCTATAGTAGAAAATTTAATTTAATATTTTTAGGGATAAAAATATCTCACATGTTACTAGTATTTAGAGATAATTTTTAGATTATTCAGAGAAAGCTTTGGATGTCAGATGACTATGATCAGTGGGGACTCTTGCTTTACACTGTATTTCTATTTGATTTTTGAGATATTTATGTTTATATAAAGTCACTTCAAAAAATTATTTGGAGAAAGTTATTTTTCAAATTTATCTAATTAGTTTCAAAGGAAATGTTAGCAGATGTTTGTTTTTAAGTAGAGGGATTATTTCTCAATTTAAAAAAATTTCCTTTTGTGTACTTTATGTCTCCATTTGGCTGTCTGATAA
>NW_007122425.1:0-620 GCF_000164805.1 Carlito syrichta
CTCTGTGTCTCTCCCCGGGTAGGATTCGCCCTCCGGGTCTCTGGGTGCGTGCCTGACGGCGTGCCTGTGTACGTGTGTGCCCTTCGGGGTGGGGCCGGCCGCGGAGTAGGGCTTTCGGCTGCCGGCAGACAACTGGGAGGCTGTCGGTCTTCCGCAGGGCTAGGCTGCGACTCTTCCTAGGGAGGTCCCGCACGCCTGTCTCCCGAGCCGCCCTGCTGGCCGGCGTCCCGGGGCCCTGGGGGGCCTCGCCGCCCTGCAGCTTCCTGAAGGCGCGCATCGTGGACGCCGCAAGCAGGGCGCTTCGTGGCGCCCGGGCTGAGGAAGACCCCCGCCCACAGGCTGGGGAGCTAAGCAGGGTCCCTCTGGGTGAGTGCTCGGATGGGAGACCTCCCGCCCGGATAATGGCGCCCCCTGCCGGCCGCACGCCGTAGTTTGAGCTCGCCCTCTGCCACTCCTTTCGGGCCGCCCAGGAAAAGGACACCCAGGACTCCCCTCTGGCAGCTCGCCGATGCCCCCCGCAAGGGGGCGGCAGGGCAGGGCACGGCGGGGCCACGGGACCACGGAAACTATGAGGCACCCGCGTCTGCGTGCGGGACGCTGGGAGGGGCTCGCGGGGTGTC
>NW_007122426.1:0-426 GCF_000164805.1 Carlito syrichta
CTTTTCTAAGGTTCTTATGGTTTGAGGTTTTACATTTAGGTCTCTGATCCATTTGGAGTTAACCTTTGTGCATGGGGATAGATAAGGGTCCTGTTTCAATCTTCTGCATGTGGTCAACCAGTTTTGCCAGCACCATTTACTGAATAGGTTCTCTTCTCCCCACTGGTAGGTGGTGGGGGCTTTGTCGAAGATGAGTTGGTTGAGGAATTGAGGTTTTGCTTCTGGAATCTCAATTCTGTTCCATTGATCTATATACCTGTTCCTGTACCAATACCAAGCTGTTTTGATGATTGTAGCTTTATAGTAAAGTTTGAAGTCTGGTATTGTGATACCACCTGCTTTGTTTTTTTTACTGAGGATTGTTCTGGCTATTCTTGGACGTTTGTGTTTCCATATGAATTCCTGTGTTGTTTTTTCTACGTCTGA
>NW_007122427.1:0-438 GCF_000164805.1 Carlito syrichta
ATGGTTGCAGGACTTTCCCCAGGTGTGGGCAGACACGGGGGGAGCGGGACTAGCCGAACACTGGCCGGCATTGTTCATTGAGCTCAAAGCAGGAACCGATCCAGTCAGGGTCCAACAGTACCCAGTGCCCCCAGCCGCACGAGAGGGCATAACTCCTCCCATCCGGCGGTTACTAGATGCAGGAATACTGCGGCCCTGTCAGTCAGCCTGGAATACACCCCTTTTACCAATAAAAAAGTCTAACTCCAACAATTATAGGCCAGTGCAGGATCTGCATGAGGTCAACAGGTGGGTGATGGACATATACCCTACAGTCCCGAATCCCTACACATTACTTACTGCTCTGCCCCAACCAGAACATGGTACACAGTGTTGAATTTAAAAGATGCCTTTTTCAGCCTGCTCTTGGCCCCATGGAGTCAGGACATTTTTGCCTTC
>NW_007122428.1:0-507 GCF_000164805.1 Carlito syrichta
GGTGCCCAGAAGAGTTGCATCATATTTCTACCGAAGTCATTGTAATCAAACTGCAGCCATGCATCCCATGACAATATTTCAGTCAACAATAGAGCACATATAAAACAGTGGTCCCATAAGATTATAATAGAGCTGAAAAATTTCTATTGCTTAATGAATCACAGACTCTTTTTAATTATAAAAATGTGGGGGACAATTCAGGGTTGGGTATACAAACGTTGATTATGCAGGTACCCTTGTTGATGAGGCATGCTGCTCCCGCCCCTAGCAGTTTCCCTTAACTGCCAATCCCACCCTCCTCCCCTGACAGTTTCCCACTACTGCCAATCCCTTTTCTATAGTATTATAATTGTTCAAGGACTGCTTATGAGTGAGAATATATGGTACTCTGTGACATTTTAACATTGTAGCACACACGTATTTGTGGTGATGTTTGTAAACACATCTATTGTGTTGCAGCCATAAAAAAAGCATAGCATGTGCAATTATGTACAGTACATAACACTT
>NW_007122429.1:0-660 GCF_000164805.1 Carlito syrichta
TTAGTGTATTTTCAGTTGAATGACTGATAGTTGTATCATGTTAGGAGATATTCTCACCTTATTATTGTCTTCATTTGTTTTGTTTTGTTTTGAGTCGGAGTCTCACTTTGTCACCCAGACTGGAGTGCAGTGGCCACTCCCGGTCACCGTGGCCTTGACCTGCTGGGCTCCAGCGATCCTTCCACCTCAGCCTTCCGAGTAGCTGGAATTACAGGCATTCACTACCACACCTGCCTGATTTTTTATTTATTTATTGTAGAGATGAGGTCTCGCTGCCCAGGCGGGTCTCGAACCCGTGGGCTCAGGCAATCCACTTATCTCATCCTCCCAAAGGCACGGGATTACAGGCTGAGCTGCTGAGCCACCAAGCCCAGCTTATTGTCTTCATTTGAAGATCAATTATATGAGGGATATCCCCCCAAAAAACAGCAATTATCTTTTGGACAGCAGAATCAGACCAGAGTGTCCTTATAGTACACTCAGAATTTGCTACTCCAGATCAAATGGTTAACCAAAGTTTTTATCTGGAAGTTTTGAGTAGGTTGTATCATGATTTGTGGAAGAAATATCTGTGTTGTGTCAGAGGTGACTGATTCTTCCACTGTGATAACACACCTGCCGACACAAGCTGAGTGTTCAATTTGTTTTTTTTTTTTTTAT
>NW_007122430.1:0-746 GCF_000164805.1 Carlito syrichta
CGGAGTCCAACCCAGAGGTCATTTGACCTCTCCAACACAACTGACCCTAGGAACCCAACACAAGGTAATGCGTCATCCCACAGCACAGTGACCCTCAGGACCCTCCCCAGAGTCATTTACTCTCTCCAACACAACTGACCCTTGGGACACACACCAAAGTCACACACCCTTTTATGGCATAAATGACCATCAGGACTCACCCCAAGGTCACGCACACTCCCACTGGAAAACTGGCCCTAGAGACCTACCTCAAGGTCACCTGCCATCTCACAGCACAACTGATCATGGCACAAATGATTCTCAACACCAACCCCAAGGTCACACACCCTCTCACAGCAAAAAACCCTGGATTCTAAAGCCAAGTGTATGAGGACTCAATACAAAAATAGCAGCTTTGTCTTAGAAGAGCTTCCTCGCAAACCTCAGAAGGAAGACACTCTCTCAAAGGGGTCAGCTAGCCCTTTTCTGCATTCCTCAGGGCCTCTTGGGAATTTGTTTTGCCAGAACTGTCAAAGAACAACACATTTATTTTAAATATCTTATTTGGTTCTATTTACTATTTCAGAAACTTCTGAACACAGTCTAGATTGGTTTAGAAAATGTCCAAACTCACAGAGCTCAAAACATAAAATTCTTGGAGCTTCAAAATGTGAATGAGAACTTACCCAGGACCCAAACTGCTGTGAGAGATCGATAGGCCCTGTCGGCAACTTTGCATGGTCACCCCATACCCCGGAGGATGATGA
>NW_007122431.1:0-705 GCF_000164805.1 Carlito syrichta
CAGGTCGAGGCTGCAGTGACCGGGAACAGCCACTGCACTCCAGTCTGGGTGACAGAGTGAGACTCCAACTCAAAAAAAAAAAAAGAAAAAATTTATAAATCAACTCGTTGTTCACTTGTTTAAAATAGACACTGAAACTCGATAATAGTACTTGATTGCCACTCCAAGAAACCTGAATAATGCATTTTGGAAGACTTGCACACACCCACACAATTCTGGATTAATAGCCAAGCAAACAATAAGTAATGTACTCCCCTCCAGCAAAAACTCAGTAAAACATCAATCTGACTTTTGCTTAACACTTACTGCTTAATGCTCACACATTCTCCACAACTAAGTGTCCTCTCCCAGAGGCAGTTCATTGGAGAATCTCAATCACCTGCTCATTCATCCACAGAAAGAGAAATTTAGTGATGAACAGGATCACAGAGAAGGGGAGAAATGATAACATACCCCACTATGAAATGAAGAGATGATGTAAAGGGGCCTGGTCACTCCAGCTACCGATAACTGGATTGCAATTAAAGGGACTTTTGTCACTTCTTTGCTGGGCAATGGGGCCAATTACCTAAAACCCTTTGCTAGAATTTAGACCCATACCAGAGCAAGGTCCTTCAGGAAAACTCGGATGATTACTTTTTGACAAATGTTCTACTTGAGCATAGTGTAGTTACTCAAATCCTTTTAAAAATGACTACACTTAGA
>NW_007122432.1:0-513 GCF_000164805.1 Carlito syrichta
GCAGGTTTTGTTCTGTCTTTTTGAACTTCTTTTCTATGCTTTTGACAGTTTGGGTTAGTTCTGTGTTTTGGTCTTTGAGCTCTGAAATTCTTTCTTCTGCTTGGCTAATTCTGCTTTCCATGCTTATTAACCTGTTATTCATTTCCATCACAGTATTCTTTACTGCTGTTATTTCTGACATCAGCTCCTTCCTATTTTCCTCTTGTCTCTCCTCAATTTTTTTAATTCTCTCCATTAATGTCTTGATGTCTGGGTTTGTTGCATGTGACCAGCCATTCTGGGGGCTCTTCATTGTTTGTGTTCCAGAATCTGTTTTCTGAGTGTCTGATATCCCAGGGGTCTGTGTGAGACCTATATTCTTCTTTTGGTTTTTCTTCATTTTTGCGGTTTTTCCCCTTCCCTACTTTTTCCTTCCCTCCACATCACCGTCTTCTTTAACTCTGTTATTCAGGGGTAAAGGGATTAGTTTTACCTCTGTTTGTTCAATCTCCTATTCTTTATGTATGTCTTCTT
>NW_007122433.1:0-698 GCF_000164805.1 Carlito syrichta
CTCTATATTTATTCTACACCACAATTTTGTTCCAGAATTTATTTTAAAAACCAAAGCAAGCTGGGTTCTGTGGCTCAGCCTGTTATCCTGCGCCCTTGGGAGGCTGAGGTGAGTGGATTGCCTGAGACCGCGGGTTCAAGACCCGCCTGGGCAGCGAGACCTCATCTCTACAATAAATCAAAAAATCACCCGGGCGTGGTAGCCATGCCTGTGATTCTGGCTACTTGGAAGGCTGAGGCGGAAGGATTGCCGGAGCCCAGCAGGTCGAGGCTGCGGTGGCCGGGAGCGGCCACTGCACTCCAGTCTGGGTGACAGAGTGAGACTCCAACTCAAAAAAAACAAAAACAAAAACAAAACAGTCATACAATTCCTGTGGTAGATGACTTGAAATTCTTTGATTTGGTAATATGTGAAGAAGAGGGAAAAAATGGCTTTTAAGTCACAAGGTTTTTCTTTGGAAAACTGCTAAAAATTGGTTTTCCCTATGCAGCAGGCAAAAGAGAACTTCTAATCTTTGGAGTCTGGCTTTTTTCTATTTCACGAGATAGAGACAGCAACTTCTAAGTTTTGATAAACCTTCATAATGTTTTCAAAAACTGCTAATTTACAAATACAGGCATAAAAGAAACACGGTCCTGCCAAATGGGTAACACAGGGCTCTGAACTGCCGTGTTGTCATCAGATACAAACATGCTTAA
>NW_007122434.1:0-549 GCF_000164805.1 Carlito syrichta
CTGACCATGTTTGCGTTTTCTCATGTGTTAGTGTTACGTTGGAGTTGTTGAAATGTATCAGACACCTACTCTGCACAATGAATGGTACCTGCTGTCAATCTCTTTCTTGTGGGGGCGGGGCTCCGGGTCCCTCGCCATTGCGGGGCTGCAGCGCCCTGGCGTGAGGACGGCGCGTCGCGTCCCGGCCGCGTGACCTGCTGGGTTGACGCGATCCTTCCTCAGAATCCTGCCTGCGAGCACCGAGGCGCAACGCGGTTCCGCCTCCCGGGCCGCGGCCTCCCACGGAGTGCTTCGGATTCCCGCGCTGCGGGAGCCCAGAGTGTGGCTCGCGGCGACTGGGACGACCGCGGAGCTGGGCCCCCCGCTGGCCGCGGAGCTGGGCCCCCCGCTGGCGGCGGAGCCGGGCCCCCCGCAGGCGGCGGAGCTGGGGCCCCCCTACCACGTCGAGGGAACGTGAGTCAGGCCGCTCTTGGACATGGACCCTTAACCGTGAGTTCACAGACTCTTCTTTTCTTGTATTGTCCAACTGTGTTGTGGCTTTTGCTGGAT
>NW_007122435.1:0-3217 GCF_000164805.1 Carlito syrichta
CTAATAAGACAAGTAGTATCATAAGACACTAATAAGGCAAGTAGTATCATAAGACACTAACAAGGCAAGTAGTATCAGACGACACTAATTAGGTAAGTAGTATCAGACGACAATAATAAGGCAAGTAGTTTCAAAAGACACTAATAAGGCAATTAGTATCATAAGACTCTAATGAGGCAAGTGGTATCAGATGACACTAATAAGGCAAGTAGTATCAGATGGCACTCATAAAGCAAGTAGTATCATAAGTCTCCAATAAGGCATGCAGTATCATAAGACAGCAATAAGGCAAGTAGTATCATAAGACAGTAATATATCAAGTAGTATCATAAGACACCAATAAGTCAAGTAGTATCAGATGACACTAATAAGTAATATCATGAGACACTAATAAGGCAAGTAGTTTTATAAGATACTAATTAGGCAAGTAGTATCAGATGACACCAATAAGGCCAGTAGTATCATTAGATATTAACAAAGCAAGTAGCATCATAAGACACTAGTAAGGCAAGTAGTATCATAAGACACTAATATGTCAAGAGGAATCAAATAACACTAATAAGGCAAGTAGTATCATAAGTCACTAATAAGGCAAGTAGTATCAGATGATACTAATATGGCAAGTAGTATTATAAGACACTAATAAGGCAAATAGTATCATAAGACACTAATAAGGCAAGTATTATCATAAGACACTAATAAGGCAAGTAGTATCATAAGACACTAATAAGTCAAGTAGTATCACACGACACTAAGAAGGCAAGTAGTATCATAAGAAACTTTTAAGGCAAGTAGTATCATAAGACACTAATGAGGCAAGTAGTATTAGACGACACTAATAAGGCAAGTAGAATCAGATTGCATTAATAAGGCAAGTAGTATCATAAGTCTCTAATAACGCAAGTAGTATCGTAAGACACTAATAAGGCAAGCAGTATCAGAGGACACTACTAAGGCAAGTGGTATCATAAGACAGTAATAAATCAACTAGTATCATAAGACACTAATAAGTCAAGAAGTATCAGATGACACAAATAAATAAAGGAATATCATAAGACACTAATAAGGCAATTAGTATTATAAGAAACTTATTAGGCAAGCAGTATCAGATGAGACTAATAAGGCAAGTAGTATCATAAGACACTAATAATGCAAGTAGCATCATAAGACACTACTAAGGCAAGTAGTATCATAAGACACTAATATGGCAAGTAGTATCAGACGACACTAAGAAGGCAAGTAGTATCATAAGACTCTAATAAGGCAAGTAGTATCATAAGACACTAATAAGGCAAGTAGTATCATAGGACATTAATAAGTCAAGTAGTATCAAACGACTCTAACAACGCAAGTAGTATCATAAGACAGTAATAAGTCAAATAGTATCATAAGACACTAATAAGGCAAGTAGTATCATAAGACACTAATAAGGCAATTAATATCATCAGACACTAAGACGTCAAGTAGTATCATAAGACACTATTAAGGCAAGTAGTCTCATAAGACACTAATAAGGCAAGTAGTATCAGACGACACTAATAAGGCAAGTAGTATCATAAGAAACTAATAATGCAAGCTGTATTAGACGACACTACTAAGGCAAGTAGTACCATAAGACACTAATAAGTCAAATAGTATCATAAGACACTAATAATTCAAGTAGTATCAGACGACACTGATAAGGCAATTAGTGTCATAAGACACTAATAAGGCAAGTAGTATCATAAGACACTAATAAGGCAAGTAGTATCCGACGACACTAATAAGGCAAGTAGTATCATAAGACACTAATAAGGCAAGTAGTATCAGACGACACGAATAAGGCAAGAACTATCATAAGACACAATTAAGGAAAGTAGTATCAGACAACACTAATAGGACAAGTAGTGTCATAAGACATTAAAAGGCAAGTAGTATCATAAAACACTAATAATACAAGAAGCATCATAAGACACCAATAAGGCAAGTAGTATCAGACGACACTACTAAGGCAAGTAGTATCATAAGACACTAATAAGGCATGTAGTATCATAAGGCAGTAATAAGGCAAGAAGTATCATAAGACACTATAAGGCAAGAAGTATCATAAGACACTATAAGGCAAGTAACAACATAAGACACTAATAAGGCAAGTAGTATCAGACAACACTAATGAGGCAAATTGTATCATGTGACACTAATATGGCCAGTAGTATCAGACGACACTAATAAGGGACGTAGTATCATAAGACACTAATACAGCAAGTAGTATCATAACACACTATTAACGCAAGTAGTATCAGATGCCACTTATATGGCAAGTAGTATCATAAGACACAAATAAGGTAATTAGTATCAGATGGCACTAGCAAGGAAAGTTGTGTCATAAGACATTAATAAGGCAAGTAGTATCAGATGACACTATTAAGGCAAGTAGTATCATAAGACACTAATAAGGCAAGTAGCTTCAGATTACACTAATAAGACAAGTAGTATCATAAGACACTAATAAGGCAAGCAGTATCATAAGACACTAATAAGGCAAGTAGTATCAGACGACACGAACAAGGCAAGTAGTATCAGACGACATTAATAAGGCAAGTAGTATCATAAGACACTAATAAGGCAAGTAGCATCATAAGACAGTAACAAGGCAAGTAGTATCAGATGACACTAATAAGGCAAGAAGTATCATAAGACACTAATAAGGCAAGTAGTATTCGTCAACACTAATAAGGCAAGTAGTATCATAAATAAATGATAAGGCAAGAAGTATAATTAGACACTAATTATACAAGTAGTATCACAAGACATTAATAAGACAAGTAGTATCATAAGACAATAATAAGGCAAGTAGGTTCAGACGACTCTAATAAGACAAGTAGTATCTTAAGACACTAATAAGGCAAGTAGTATCAAAAGTCATTAATAATGCAAGTAGTATCAGACGACACTAATAAGGCAAGAAGCATCAGATGACACTAATAAGGCATGTAGTATCATAAGACACTAATAAGGCAAGTAGTATCAAAAGTCATTAATAATGCAAGTAGTATCAGACGACACTAATAAGGCAAGAAGCATCAGATGACACTAATAAGGCATGTAGTATCATAAGACACTAATAAGGCAAGTAGTATCATAAGTCACTAATAAGGCAAGTAGCATCATAAGACACTACTAAAGGCAGTAGTATCAGAAGACACTAATAAGTAAAATAGTATCAGACGCCACTAAT
>NW_007122436.1:0-429 GCF_000164805.1 Carlito syrichta
CACTATTTTTCAAACACAAGAGATTCAGAGAACCCCTGGAAGACTAACTCCTAGACACATAATAACTTACCTGAACAAATAGGTCTAAAAGAAAAATATCCTAAAGGCAGTAATGGAACATGGTCAGACTACCTACCAGGAAAGGCCGATTAGAATAGCAGCAGCTTTATTTACAGAAACACTTCAGGCTAGGAGAGTTTGAAGCCCAATTTTCAAAGTCCTCAAAGATAAATAATTTCAACCAAGAGAAACATATCCAGCTAAACTAAACTTCAGTAATAGAGAAATAAAATCTTTCCCATTCAATCACTAAGAACTTATGCTGCCTCCAGACCAACTCTACAAGAAACATGAAAGTATTAAACACAGAAGAAGGAAAAAAGAACAACAATGTTCTTCACAAGAGTGCAGTTAAAAGACGAAAACATA
>NW_007122437.1:0-849 GCF_000164805.1 Carlito syrichta
CGGCCTTCCTGCTGACAAAGTCCAGGGGGCTGAGACCCCGGGCCACCAAGTGAACCTGGGCAGCTGAGATTCTTGCCTTTACATTCCTTTCTTAAGGAGGCTTGTAATTCTGGTTAGGGATTGTGACTAAGGTGACTTGAGCCAGAGGCCTTTTGTTTTACAAACATTTGAAGCTCATTCTCCCTGGCAGGAAATAATTAACGCAGATTGTAAACACCAGGTGTGAAGTTAGGGAAAGCTAGTCAGGCCAACTTGCAGCTAAGTAACCTTGAAAATGTTACTTTACCCCAGCTAGTTGCAAATTGCTGTGTGAAGGTCACAGGTGTGACTTGTTAATCTAAGTGATAATGGTAGTGCTTAGAACTTGGTAGTGATTTATAATGTAATAGTTATAGGAATAAGTAAGTTATGTATGGAGATTAAGAAATGGTAATCATTAAAAAATGTTAGAAATTTATAAAATTTATAGTTTAGGATGATAATGTTTTAAGATAAAAACAGGATGAACAAAGACACATTGCCTGTCCGGTCCATTCAATTGTAACTGATTGCCTTGGAAACAAAAAACATGTAGGGTATAAAAGGAGTTGGAAAAGACAATAAACTGGCATTTGTCCTGCTTGCAGCAGAGTCAGTGTCCAAGTTTTTTCTCCTGTGCCTATGCTGTCCCTCTTTCAGGAAACCCTGACCTGCTGGAGCTGGACTCTAGCAATCGGGAATCAGACACTAATTCTGAGAGGGACGGGTTACACTGAATGTGTCCTGAGGAGGTCAGTCCTGTTGTTCCCTAAAGGCATTTTACGTATTTGGCATGAAATATGCTGAGCTGAACCCCATACTTGAGGGTGA
>NW_007122438.1:0-445 GCF_000164805.1 Carlito syrichta
CTGATTTTTTTATTTATTGTACAGATGAGATCTCGCTGCCCAGGTGGGTCTCAAACCCGTGGGCTCAGGCAATTCACTCACATCAGCCACCGAAAGGCACGGGATTACAGGCTGTGCCACCGAGCCCAGCGTGCACACTTTTCAAAGGGAATGTTTTTATGATTTTTCTGAGTTTTTGAGTTTCTTGTAGATCCTGGATGTTATGCCTTTTTACAAATATAGGTGGAGAATCATTTTTCCCTTCCTGTTGGCTGTATCCCTGCTCTTCTGATGGTTTCTTTTGTTTTTCAGAAGTATATTAATTTGATGAGATCCCACTTGTCCAACTTACTTTATAAGGCATGGGTATTTAGGTCTATGAAGAGGAATAAGTTTCCAGTTTCAGTTTCCCTAATGGAGTCTACTGCGTTTTCTAAGATTATTATAATTTGGTGTTTTACGTTTA
>NW_007122439.1:0-726 GCF_000164805.1 Carlito syrichta
AGAGGCTGAAGTGAGTGAATTGCCTGAGCCTGTGGGTTCGAGATTCGCCCAGGCAACTTGGCAAAACCACATCTCTACAATAAATAAAAAATTACCTGGGCATGGTAACATGCATCTTTAGTTCCAGCAACTTGGAAGGTTGAGGCAGAAGGCTCACCAAAGCCCATCAGATGGACATGGGTGGCTGTGGGCATGCCACTGCACTCCAGTCTGAGCAACGGAGTGAGACTTCAACTCAAAAAAATAAATAAAAATATTGATTAATGGGTATCGTTTCTGCTGTAGGCCAGGTGGGTAGACAGTTAAGAATGGAGTTGTGTCGGTGACCAGCACTGACCGAGGGGGAGTTAGGACTGCACCGGTGAATCAGAACGGAGAGAAGAAACCACACGGAGGCAGCTCTTCTGGGAACAGTCTGGCCAAGACTGAAGCCAATTTTATTCAAACTTTTTCCAACTTATATACCATTTTCTATAAACTCCAGCAGTGTGACAATTACTTGCTGGGGGCGTAAATTTCATTGATGTGTAACGCGCTTTACAAATCATGTACCATCACAAGACTTTCAAGTTCCCAGTGAACAACTGCAATTCCATGATGTATGAATCACAGGTGCACAATTTCAATACAGATTGTTCAAAATGTTTTCCACAATGTTCAATAAAATCATTAATATTATACTCTATGTTCTAAACCCTGATTAAAAAACTTTCCAAGTTTAACTCT
>NW_007122440.1:0-750 GCF_000164805.1 Carlito syrichta
TCATTCAGAACATCAGCAGGACCCTTGGGAGTGAAGTGACCACACGAAGCACTCACTCTTTCAGCCATCAGGGTACTACTACTCACTCTCCTTAACTGTCAGTGAATTGACCACTGGCCTCATGTGTGGGTCTCTGCCAGCCCCTCTGCTCCTCTCCTGGCTGAATATAGTTCATCAAGATGCTAGGTCCCATGGGAACTCTGCATCCAACAGAGAAACATCCCAGACCCTGGAATGGTGTAACACCCACCTCGTGAAATAATAAAGACTGCACAACAATCAAACACAAAAAATCCAGTGGTGGAAACTGACAGACTCAGAAAAATGAGCACGGAAGGAGGGTGGGTGTTGCTCCCTCCCATGGGTCCCTTCATCCTCTGGTTGCTCCAATGGCATCAAAGATGGGTTCCTGGTTGCTGGGGGAGCTGACAAGCTTCCCTGAGTGCTCAGCCTATTTCGTTCCCAGGGGGCAGGTGAGGCAGCAGCTCCAAAATGGAACTCTGTGCAAACTTGTGATGACTCACTTAGGAATTGTGTCAAATTTTAAACTGTTTTTTAAAATCAACCACTGAATAATTGAAGGGGAAGAGATGCCCAATTGACATCCTGCACCAGACATCAGTTACCATGCCACATCCTCTCCTCCCAAGACAGGTGTCAAGGGTGAGAGTGGCTCCCACCCATGCGGCCACCCATCCTGTCACCATCCCGGCACTCTCTTGCTGTCAGATTCCCATCTTGTCTCTTCTC
>NW_007122441.1:0-758 GCF_000164805.1 Carlito syrichta
GAGTCGATCATACTCAGTGATCTATCACAGAAAAAAAGAACAGAGTGCCATATGTTCTCACTCATAAGTGGACCTTGAACAAATAACATAATACTATATTAAAGGAATTGGCAGTAGTGTGAAACTTCCAGGGGAGGAGGAATGGGATTGGCAGTGGAGGGAAACTGCTGAGGGAGGGGCACACCTCATCAACAAGGGTACCTGCATAATCAACATTTGTATACCTAACCCTGAATTGTACCCCGCAACTTTAACATAAAAAAATAAAAATAATAAATAATCCTTTGAAGTTACTTACTAGGAGCGCACAGACAACTAGGGGAAGTGCACCTTAACTCTCAGGAATGTGGGTGCATGCAGGAGTGCTTGAACCCTTGCCATGCCCTTCTCTAGGGGTTGTGGCAATATGGACAAACAATAGCGGGTCTCTGTATCAGTAGAAGGAAACAACAGTAACTCCAAATTTGGTAACTCTAAATAAAGTTGATAAAATAAAGTTTCAAACATTGAAGTAGCTGATTGCTTTGTTAGAAGTTAATGAACAGGGTAATTTCTAATAAATATAAGTAACATGGATTATTTCTTAAAGCATAATAGTTTCACTGACCCAGCATTAGCACAACAATTGTATAAGAAATTATATCAATGAGAAGCCTGAAAACCTACTGTCCATTGAATTGTGACCAGTCAGAAATCTTCAAGTGAAACAAATTGTAACTGAACATATCCAAAACTGAATTGAAAAAGAAAAGCACAAA
>NW_007122442.1:0-521 GCF_000164805.1 Carlito syrichta
ACAAAGAAGGGTGTATGTGGCTTCTATCATGAATAGTGTGAAGTTTTCTCAATTCCCTTTCCACCTCAGTAAAGAAGGTTGTATGTGGCTATTTTATACCGCTAGTGCGGAATGTTCCTTTGATTGAGTTTTGTATGAAATGCCATTTATGTTTTGTAAGTTGTGCTACACATGTTTCCCAGAAATAAATCCCACTTGGCATGGCGTTTAATTTAATACATTTTAATATACGTGGCTGTGGATTGGTGTCTGAAATGCTGATGAATGCCTTACAATGAATAATTGGAGAAAAAGCATAGAGATTGCAAGCCCACACCAACAGTATGGGAGCTCTGTGGACATCCACTCAGAGAACAGTCATAACCCATGATAGCAGCTGCTTTCATAAAGTTCTTCAAAGTCTGTGGAGTTTGTCCTAAGTTAGGCATGCAGCCACCAGAAATGTTTGGTCTCCGTGAAAGCATTGAGAATAGGTGGCACACGGCCATGACCTATCCCCGGCGCTAGCTGTACCTAGTGAA
>NW_007122443.1:0-758 GCF_000164805.1 Carlito syrichta
TAGCGAGATGAAATTATTCTTGTATAAAATGACATATATAGTGATGTGCACCTACAATCCCACATATCCGAGAGAACAAGGAGTGGGGGATCTCTTGAGCCCAGTAGTTTGATATCAGCCTGGGCAACATAATGAGAGTCCATCTCGAAAAATAAAAATAAAAATAAATAACTATTAAATAATATAGTTTATTGCAGGTTAAAGACCAAAGCATCTTGCCAACCACTGGAAATAAACTCAACAAAAAGAACAGGAAAGCAGAAACATTATGCTATGCTAGATGCAAACTAAAAATTAAGAATATCAACAAATAATTTGACATCATTTAGAGTAATCCAAAATCATTAGAATTATATCTAAACATATCAAAAACGGGAAGGTAGTTCAAAAGTTATCTTGAACATGAATGATAAAAAGAACTACTTGAAGCCAAAAAGATATAACAGAGAAATCAAATTAGTTTATTATAATATTTGAAAAAAAACAAAAAAAGTCACCCCTAAACTGTATTTTTTGTTCAAGTAGCTATATGTGACAAATTTGTAAATGTAAAGACACTCTAAGAGAAAAAAACAACTAAAGTTTATCAGTCAATAGGGACAAATATAAAATGCTATTAAATCCAGAAATGTCCCAAAAGTCACTAAAGGTTATTTCTGTGAATACAGAAGATACAACAATAAGAAAACCATCTAGCGTGCTATCTCCATTGAAATGAGATCCCCCCCTAACAAATTCCCTGAATCACCATTTTTCTA
>NW_007122444.1:0-18517 GCF_000164805.1 Carlito syrichta
ATCTCAATTCTATTCCATTGGTGTATATGCCTGTTCCTGTACCAATACCAAGCTGTTTTGATTTTTGTAGCTTTATAGTAAAGTTTGAAGTCTGGTAATGTGATACCACCTGCTTTGTTTTTTTTGTTGTTGTTGTTGAGGATTGTTCTGGCTATTCTTGGTCATTTGTGTTTCCATATGAATTCCTGCATTGTTTTTTCTAGGTCTGAGAAGAATGTTGCTGGTAATTTGATGGGTATTACATTAAATCTGTAGATTGCCTTAGGTAAGATGGACATCTTCACAATGTTAATTCTTCCAATCCATGAGCATGGGATATTTTTCCACTAGTTTGTGTCATCATTGATTTCTTTGAGTAGTGTTTTGTAGTTTTCATTGTAAAGGGCTTTCACATTTCTGGTTAGGAAGATGCCAAGGTACTTCATTTCTTTTGTGGCTATTGTGAATGGAATTGTGCATTTTATTTGCATTTCTGTTTGTTTATTTGTTGGTGTAAAGAAATGCAATAGTCTTTTGCACATTTATTTTATACCCTGAGACTTTGCTAAAGTCTTTATCAGTGCAAGGAGGTTTTTGACAGATTCTCTTGGATTTTCAAGGTATACAATCATGTCGTCTGCAAAGAGAGATAACTTGACTTTCTCTTTTCCTATTTGGATACCCCTGATTGCCTTCTCTTCTCTGATTGCTCTAGCCAGGACTTCCAATACTATATTGAACAGGAGGGGTGAGTGTGGGCATCCTTGTCTTGTTCCACTTTTTAAGGGAAATAGTTCAAATTTTTGTCTGTTTAGGAGTATGCTGGCTGTGGGTTTCTCATAGATGGTTTTTACTATTTTGAGGTATGTTCCATGTATGCCTAGATGTTCGAGAGTTTTTATCAAGAAGGGGTGCTGGATTTTATCAAATGTTTTTTCTGCATCTAATGATATAATCATGTGGTTTTTGTTTTGACATCTGTTGATGCATTTAATTGCATTTATGGTTTTACAAAGGTTGAACCAGACTTGCATCCCAGGGATGAAGCCTACTTGGTCATGATGGATGATTTTTGAGATGTGTTGTTGAATCCGGTTAGCTAGGATTTTGCTGAGATTTTTAACATCTATGTTCATCAAAGATATTGGCATGTGGTTCTCTTTCTTTGTTGGGTCTTTACCTGGCTTGGGTATCAATGTGATGTTAACTTCATAAAATGATTTGGGGAAAGTCCCATCTTTCTCAATTGCCTGGAGTACTTTCAGTAGAATTGGTATTAGCTGCTCCTTAAATGTCTTGTAGAATTCTGCTGGAAAGTCATCTGGTCCAGGGCTTTTTTTTTTTTTTTTTTTGGTAGATAGTTTTCTTATTACATAGTCAATTTCCTTGATTGTTATTGGTCTATTTAGGGTCTCGATTTCTTCTTATTTCAACCTAGGCAGGTTGTGTGATGTCAGAAAGTCTTCCATTTCTGTAGGGTTTTCAAGATTGTTTCCATACAAGTGTACATAGTAGTCTCTAATGATCTTTTGTATTTCTTCAGGGTCAGATGTGATTTCATCTTTTGTGTTTCTGATTGTGTTTATTTGGGCTTTTTCTCTCTTTTTCTTGGTCAGTCTAGCTAGGGGACCATCAATCTTGTTTATCCTTTCAAAGAACCAGCTTTTGTTTCATTGATTTTTTTTTATTATCTTTTTGTCTTCTATGTCCTTGATTTGGGGTTTTGTTTTGGGGATCTGGATTCTTCTACTGAAGTTAGGGTTTTGGTGATCTTGCTTTTCCAACTTCCTTAGGTGACTTGTTAGGCTGTTAACTTGTGATTCTTCCATTTTCTTCTGTGTTTGTAGGGATATGAATTTCCCTCTTACTACAGTTTTCATGGCATCCCAGAGATTTGGTAAGATGTTTCTCCATTTTCATTTGTGTCCAGGTATCTTTTAATCTCTGTTTTGATTTCATCATTGACACAGGAGTTGTTTAGCATCATGCTGTTTAGTGACCATGTCTTTGTGGGTTTTGGGGGAAACTTGTTGGTGTTGATGTTTATTTTTATTCCACTGTAGTCCAAGAAGGTGAATGGCAAAATTTTGATCTTTTTAAATTTGCTTATTCTTGATTTATGGCCAAGTATGTGGTCAATCTTAGAATATGTTCCATGAGGTGATGAGTAAAATGTATATTCTGTGGTCATTGGATGGAGTGTTCTGTAAGTATCACTTAAGTCCATTTGGTCAAGAGTCACATTGAGGTTCCGGATCTTGTTGCTGATTTTTTGTCCTGATGATCTGTCTAGGGTTGTGAGTGGGGTATTGAAGTCCCCAGCTATGATAGTGTTAGAGTCAATATATTTTTTGAGTTTACCTAGAAGCTGTTTTGTGAAAGTTGGCACTCATATGTTGGGTGCATATATGTTTAGGATGGTTATTCCTTGTTGATGGATTGAACCTTTTATCACTATGTAGTGGCCTTCTGTATCTTTTTATTTTTTTGATAGCTTAAAGGGTATTTTTTCTGAAATTAAGATCATGACTCCTCCTTTCTTTTGTGTTTTGTTTGCCTGAAAATTTGTTTCCTATCCTTTTACTTTGAGTCTGTGAGTGTCCTTTCTAGTGAGGTGAGTCTCTTGAAGGCAATAAATTGTTGCCTGGTGATATTTTATCCATTTTGCCATTCTATGCCTTTTCAGTAGTGCATTTAGTCCATTCACATTTAGGCTAATTGTTGAAATGTGAGAGTTGATCCCTATCACAAGGTTCTTACAGAGTTGTTGTTGTTGTTGTTCCTTGTGGGGGGCCAGCCCCTGCAAGTTTTGGGGAGTCCCTTGGACGATGTGGCAGCATCAGCAAATCTGTAGGGACAGATATTAAAAGAAAGAAAGAGAAAAAGGGGGAGAAAGAAAGAGACTGGACTCTGTCTATTGCAAAAGTCGATTCTGTAGTAGGGATAGATATTAAAAGAAAGAAAGAGAAAGAAAGTGGACAACTGTTCATTGAAATGAACAGAAGCCATTTATTGAAAGTTACAGCAGGTATTTATCCCCAAATTTTACACAGGCAGTCTCACAAGTCTTTCATATGAACACAAAGCCAGGTGCAGGAGGGGCATCCCCCACCACCAGATGTTTAGGTGTGAGGAGGGACAAACCCCAAGATTGTCTTATTGTTCCCTTTGCTAGTTAATGCTCTTCAAAAGCCGTGCAACAGTCCCTACGAGCCTAATGATGTTCTGATAATCAATAACTTCTAAAGCTCACTCAATACCCATGATGACTAACTTAAACTTTATTACCTTTCTATTCTATGCTAATACTACTTACACAATGCTACGGAAGCTCTTAGTTATAACTTAAGCCAATTCCTAAAGAATGTGGCCCAGTCCAAAGATCACACTGGGCTCTACAGGATGTGGCCCAGTCCAAGATTCATGGTGGGCCACCTTTTGGAACAATAGACTACAATCTCTTAACAAAATGGCTATTCTAAAGTCCTATATATCTATCCTAATTTCTATGAAAGTTTCCAATTCCTAATTTCCAATATATAAAGCTGATTAGCAGCAGCAAAGCTTCTAAACACAAAACCCAAATATAAACTGTAAATGTATTAAGGCCAAAACCTCGATAGTAGAAAATGGATACAATGAAATTTCTAAAGTTAAGTATATTCTTATTAAACCTAAAAATATTATGATTGATTATGTTTGAACTAACGTGATTCCCTGATGTTAGCATGACCTATTCTACAATACTTTCTATGAATAAAATAAATTCAATTTCTATAATGGGTAGAAAAAAGATCTTACACTAACTGTACCTAAAGTCGGCCTAAAAGAATGCAGCCCAGTCCAAAGTACGTGCTGGGCTCTCAGGAATGTGGCCCAGCCCAAGCTTTGTGCTGGGCCATAATTTATGCCATTGAAAAGCAGAAAACAGCTCTCCATAAGTATATACTAATTCTACAAATATACTTTAAAATCTTATAAAGAGGCTTGTACCGTGTAAAAGGCTCCCAAATGTGACCTGAGTTTGAATTATATCTAATACCTAAGCTGAAACCGCAGTTTATGGGAAACAAGAACAATGGGTTTCTAGAGTGAGCCATGCCTGTCACAGTCACAGAGCCTTCAGCTTAGGCCAGCAGAGTTCCTTTAGATTGTTTGTACTGCATGGCAAAAGGGGGAGGAAAATGGGGTCTACGGCTCCCGAACACGTCCTAGTGGTCTTGGGGTCCACGGCCCTCCCTGATCCCTAACGCTCAGTGGGCCTCCATGGCCGGCTCCCAACAGTTCCTGTTTGCTTGTTGTCTTTCTTTTGGTTTTGGAGTTGGTTCATGCGTGTTTTTAATCTTTTGCCTGTACTCTTGTGAAGAATGTTGTTGCTTTGTTTTCCTTTTCTTCTGTGTTCAGTACTTTCTTAAGTGATTCTTGTAGAGGTGGTCTGGTGGCCGCGTAGGTTCTTAGGGATTGGATATCTGGAAGAGATTTTAATGCTCCCTCACTGATGAAACTTAGCTTGGCTGGGTAGGTTATTCTTGGTTGAAAATATATATCTTTTAGAACTTTGAAGATAGGGTTCCAAGCTTTCCTAGCCTAGAGGGTTTCTGTAGATAAATCTGCTGCTATTCTAATTGGTCTTCCCTGGTAGGTAGTCTGACCTTTTTCTCTTGCTGCCTTTAGAATTTTTTTCTTTTATACCTACTTTGTTTAGGCAAATTATTACGTGTCTGGGAGTTGGTCTTCTCATTTGTTGTCTTGCAGGGGTTCTCTGAATCTCTTGTGCTTGAATTTTTGCATCACTGATGAGATGAGGGAAATTTTCTTGAATGATTTCATGAAAGGTTTGTTCCAGTGTGGCCTCTGACTCTCTCTCTGCCCCAGAAAGGCCAATTATTCTTAGGTTGGTTCTCTGGAAGTAATCATTCATCTCTTGAAGGTTTTGTTCTGTCTTTTTAAGCTTCTTTTCTATGTTTTTGATAGTTTGGGTTAATTCTGTATTTTGGTCTTCAAGCTCTGAGATTCTTTCTTCTGCTTTTCTAATTCTTCTTTCCATGCTTATTAGTTTATTTATTTCCATCACAGTATTCTTTACTGCTGTTATTTCTGTCATCAGCTCCTTCCTATTTTCCTCTCGTCTCTCCTCAATTTTTTAAATTCTCTCTAATAATGTGTTGATGTCTGGGTTTGTCGCATGTGACCAGTCATTCTGGGGTCTCTTCATTGTTTGTGTTCCGAAGTCTGTTTTCTCAGTGTCTGACCTCCCAGGGGTCTGTGTGAGACCTATATTCTTCTTTTGGTTTTTCTTCATTTGTGCAGATTTTTCCTCCCTACTTTTTCCTTCCCTCCACTTCCCCATCTTCTTTAATTCTGCTATTCAGGGGTGGAGGGGTTGCTTTTACTTCTGTTTGCTCATTCTCCTATTCTTTCTTATATATTTCCTCTTGCTTTGTTCAATTCTGGAGTTGGACTGTAGGTTGGGGGTGATCCTTTTTGCAATTTTGAGATTTAATTAAGGGAGAGCTGTGCTTCAAAATTGACCTGCAGATCCCAGTATCTGCTGACAGGTGTGTGGATAATCTGAAACCCACTTCCAACTGCCTTGGATTCTGTCCATGCAGTGGGGTTGTAGGTTTACTCCCTGAAAGCAATATGAGGTTAATAGAGGGAAGAGAATGGAGCAGGCATTGGGGGAAGAAGAGGGTGGAGAGAGAGAGGAGTGAGAGGGATGACAGATGAGCATACCGACTGACAAGTGAAAAGAGACACAAAGACCGAAACAAATAAAAAGAAAACACTAACCACGACCACAGACAAACCAACAACCATATGAAAAAACTAAAACATGCAATGATGCCAACATACAAGCTAACCAACCTCCTTATTGGTGTGCTATTCCTCTATACAAAGATGGGGTTTACAGAGAAATTAAAAAAAAAGGAATAGATTAAAATCAGTAAACTAACAGAACCAACCAAGCATACTCTGGGACTTCCTTTAAGTCCAATGTCCTTTCAGCTCTGATTTCTAGCTGTTTTTGCAGGCTGATAGATTTGTCCATAGTTAGTGTCAGTTGCCCCTGGCCTGCTGTGAAGGGCAGTTCAGATCTCGGCTCCCTGCCCAGTCTATTATTCAGATCTGGCCTGTGTCTATTTATCAAGGGGGAAAAGCTTCTGTCATTCCCCTTTTGATGTTGTTACCTTGGATCCCCAGCAGGCAGTGCTGTCTCACTGCAGCTGATGAAGCCTGCGAGTCGGCAACCAGGAGGGGAGGGAGTGGATGCTGGTAGCTGGTAGCCACTGTGGCGGCAGCTGCCTCTGGATACACGAAGGAGCTCCACGAGCCTGGCTCCAGGCAAGCAGCGTGGTGTGGCATGGCGGTGGCAGTGGCAGTGGCAGCCCTGGTGGTGGCAATCTCAGTAGATCGTGCTTGTGGGACCTTCACGGTCCGAGGTCATGGGTCATCTTAGGCATGGGCGGGGTGATGGCCATGGCAGCAGCATCCATGGCTGTGGTGGTGGCCCAGCCTGCCGTGATGTTTGATCGGTGATGGCGGCTGAGCTCCCTGTGAAGAGCAGACTGCCAAAGATGGGAGCTGCAGCCCATGGGAGAGAGCTAGAGTCTTATTTGTGTTCTCTTTCGTGGAGGGTCTCACAGACCAACCTGCCTCGTCGCCATCCTGCCGGAAGTCCCCAAGATAGATAATCTTTTAGAAATCTCCCCAGAGTGGCTGCTGCTCTCTTCCTAGGCCCTCACATGGAAGACGGAGTCTTTTCTCTAAACTATGACCTTGAGATGGAGCCTTGGTTCTCTTTGGTGTGATGCCTCCCTAGAAAATCTTCACAACCTTTTGTACTTGTCTTCTCTTTAAATACACCAACTTGCATACCACTTGTTCTCAACTCTGTTGCACATCAGAAATTCCTGGGAACTTTTTCCATAGTCCTTGTTTGTAGCAAAGAGTCTAATTTTTTTTTTTTGAGTTGCAGTCTCACTCTGTCACCCAGGCTGAAGTGCAGTGGCACACTGCTCATGGTCACTGTAGCTTTGACCTGCTGGGCTCAAGCGATCCTTCTGCCTCAGCCTTCCATGTAGCTGGAACAACAGAAGCACGCCACCACACCCAGCGAATTTTTGTGATTTATTGTAAAGAGGAAGTCTCACCAAGTTGCTCAGACTGGTCTCAAACCACCAGACTCAGGGAATCCTCTGACCTCGGCCTCCCAAATTGCTGGGATTACAGGCTGAGCCACCATGCCTGGCCGAGAGTCAAATTTAATTGATGTGGTACCGGCTGGGCATCAGGACCTTTAAAAGCTCTCTTAGTGATTCTTACTGGGTAATTCTCACCACAGTGTCAATTCTTACTACAGTTTTCATACTACAGTATGAAGATGAGGGAGGTACAAACTGTCTACAGGAAGGTAAATTATTGTCCATACTTAATTACATAGTCATTTATGGCTAGGGTTAATTTGCCTAATTTTGCATTCTAACCTGTTTAATATCCTGGCTTTCTTGGCCAGGTTCCAGACATGACTCCTGGGCTCATGTATGTTGCTCAAGTTCCTGCCTCTTAGCTCTTTAATCTGAGATCCTAAACTCCTCACCTTGATGAAGTCCTTAGCCCAGGTCAGCCGCTGTGACCTGGAGAAGCAATTTTCTGGTTCAGAGAACTAAGGAGCCATTGAAGTACTGAAAAACCTTCAGATGAAGCACCAGATGATGCTCATTGTGACTCCTCAGAGCTAGTCCCTGAAAGGCGTTCCAGGTCAATGTGGGAGACTCTGTGGTTAAGATGTCTGATCCACAACAGGTTCTGCTGTATCATGCTAACACCGTGGAGAGTCACTCCCTCTTCCCTGCTAAAGAAAATGAACAAATGAACATGTAGCCAAATAAAAGATTCCAGATTAATCCTGGATAGCAATACATTTCCTTTGGGCTCGATTTACACCACACCTGTTTTACAATGCCATCCCTAAAGTTGGAATAAACCACCCTCATCTCGGTTCCCAAGCTTTTGTTTTTCTTTGCAGTTGCTTTCCACAAGGTTGACTTTGTTTTGTGGTTACTAGTATATCTGGACTAAGTTGTGAGCTCCCTGAGAACCACACCTTTGTCCAAGTCACCTTTGTCACTCATCTCTCTTTTGTCTTCTATCTTCTCTTGATACGTTCTGTGCAAGTCAATACATAATTGCTGAACTGAGTTACCATGAAAGCTAGTGACAAAAGTGAGGCAGAGTTGGGAGGAGAAGATGAGTGGAGAGAAGGAGGGCTCTAATGCTGTGACCTATTGACTTTTACACTCTGCACCTTGTACTGGGCTTCCGAAGACCACTCCCAAGTTTGATAGCAAGAAGGCTCATATGACTTTGCATATAGTTTTACTCACAGCTATAATTTGTTACAGCAGTAGGATACAAGGCAGGGGTTCAGCAAAAACCACACTGTACAAACAGTTTAGGCACAGCCAACCAGTATGGTTATCAGTAGGATGGTAGGCATTCTCCTCAAATCCAAGTTCCCAAATGCCAGGCAAGAATCAACCTTCTAAGCAAGCCTTTCTAAGGATAACAATCAGACTTGCTATGTTAACTCTGTTCTGAACAGACCTCAATTACTTTCATGTGAATATTATTTTGCACATTCATTCGCATTTCAGCCTATTTTTAAATGATCTTTTATACTGCATTGTGCCCTGGGGACCAAAATGTAAGCAAATACACACTCTCGTTGTCAAAGAGCCCACTGTCCAGTAGAAGAGACTGACATGAGAAGAACAAAAATGACACAAGTGGCAGTGTTAAATACTATTACTATATCTTATAATTAAGATATGTTGGCACTTGGTTGAAAGTATGCTTGAAATAGGAATTTAATTGCTAATATTTATCAAATTTACAAGATGAAATAGTATTTTAGTATTTGATACATGTCATGAAATAAGCTTACACGTTTATAAGTATTTTTTTATATTTGTAGAAAAAAATGAGAACGCTCTTTGAAAGCTCACATGTCTAATCAACATGGAAGTAGCCAACAGTCAATCTTAACATAAAGATATAGAAATGAATTTGGCTTTTATAAAACAGCCCAAGACAAAGACAGTAACCCTCAGGAGATATTAAGCAAAGGATGGTGGGGTTTCAGCTTATAGGGAGGTTAGCTTCTGGAATGAAAGTTGGCTTCCTATAGTGTTACTTTTTTAAAGAGAGCAAACAAAGAAGTTATCTACAAATTCACTCTGGTTTAGAAAAGTCTAGGCTATTTGCTAATGAGATTGATACTTGTTATACAGACCTAACTAGAATGTGCCAGAAGACCAAACAGATTGGAAAGTAATCAAATGCTACTTTGAGTTTGGATTCAATATTAATATTGACCCCTTTTTAGCCCAGACAAACAAATTTAAATTCATCTATGCTTAAAGATCATTCCCAATATTGTCAGTCAGAAATGGGTGCTACTTTTACTTCAAAATCCAATAATAATCCTCCATGTCCATGGCTTCTTTTAATGCCTATGAACAGAGAGTCACTACAGCCCCAGCCTCACTTTAGAAGGACTTATTACTTGTCAGCATTGTTAGGAATCATCAAATACACCTCAAACCCACCGGTGTGAAACTGGACTCATGAATCCACACCTGGTCCTTTGGGTGCAGGATATCATTATCTAACCAGCTATGCAAGCCTGGTCCTGGAAGTCATCCCTGACATATTTGTCTTCCAGTACTCAGTTATTCTGGACATTTCCTAAGGCTGTTTCAAATCTAGCCAAGTAAGTCTTTTTCCTCTGACATCATTCAAACCCAAGTTACTTGCTGTTGTTCTTGACTTCTGCAGCAGGCCAGCATCCACACCTGACTCCGACCATCTTTTCTCCACATGCAGCCAGAGCAGCTTTTTCAAAGTGTGTATGAAAGAGTTTTATTGTTCTTGCATTAAAGAGAAAGATGCTTAATAAAACCAACACAACCTTTCAGAGTAAGGTATCAAACTCCACTTCCAGCATCATCTCCCAGCACATATACTAGGGGGGTTCAAAAAAACCCTGGAATTTATTTACACAAAATTGTGTGTTTATTCTTCCATGTTTAGACTGTAGTCACCTCAAAGTACTCTCGTTTGATGTAATACATCTATTGAGATGCTTTTCCCATTGTACAAAACATTTTTTGTACTTGTTAATTTGATGCCTTTTAGTGCTTCTGCCATTTTGTTTTTCACCTCTTCCATAAGGACAAAATGTTTCCCTTTGAAGACTTTTTTCATCTGGGGACACAAAAAAACATTGCTTGGGGCAAGATTGGGTCAATAGGGAGGTTAGGGCACGGGGGTCTTGCTGTTTTCGGTCAAAAACTGCTGAACAGCGTGGTGTGGGCAGATGCACTTGAATATCACCCATCATGAAATAGGCAAATGAGTTGAAAGAATCTCTAAAAAAAAAATTCACTGAAGCCAAACACAGCCTCTTGCAGTAATGTTAGCTGGCATACTGATGCCGATAGTTTTCTAGAACACTTATGTACCTACAAGGGGCCCACCCTCCAAAAAATAATTGGCTTTTTTTTTGAGTCCCTCCCTCAAGCATATACCCACACAAAAAGGAGTATTAAATGCTATTAATTAAAACACAATAACACATAGTCTAGTATTATTATAACCCATTGTAAGCTCCCTAGTCATAGTACAGATCACAAAGACTCAAGGTATATTCTGGTTGTTCTCTAATTCATCAGTCTGAATGATGTGCTTCCCCTAGTTTTCAGGACTGAGACCAATTATTAGTAAGCTTGGGTTTACAATAAATCTGTGTTCCTTCAGAGAGGAGTCAGCTACTCTTTTCCCTAAGATTTGTGAATATTACATTTTTATTGAGGTAAAGTTAATATATCATAAAATTTGCCATTTTTAAAACTATTTATTTATTTTGAAGATATGGGGTATAATTTAGGATTAGATATACAAGTAGTCATCATACAGGTAAAGTTTGGGCCTCCCTTTTGCCTGATTTGAGATCAGGTATCCTTATCGTCTTTGTCCCCCCTTCCGCTAACCCTGGCAGTATCCCACTACTGCCAATCCCTTTCTTATAGTATTATCAATATACCATTTTATTATGTGTAATTCATTGGCGCTTAATACATTTACATTGTGCAACCATCACCTCTATACAGTTCCAAAAATTTGTATCACCCCAGAAAGAGACCGTATACCCATTAAGCAGTCATTCCTTATTCCTCCCTCTCCTCAGCCCCTAGAAATCACTAATCTGGTTTCTGTCTCTATGGATTTTACTCATTCTGGATATTTCCTATAAACGGGATCATATGCTATTTGACCTTTTGTGTCTGGCTTCTTTCACTCAGCACAATGTTTTTAAGGTTCCAGCATCCATGCTGTAGCATGTATCAGTTCTCTATTCCTTTTTATCATTGAATAAAATTCCATTCATGGATATGTCACATTTTATTTATCATATCGTAAACATACTCTCTGTGGGATTTTTCAGTTGATTTTCATACATTTGCTTTTAGGCATCGGTCTCCCCTGTGCCCTAGGTCATTTGAATATTACTGTTTCCTAATTAAAAATTACTGTCATTTGAATATTACTGTTTCTTAATTAAAAAAAAAATCAGTTTCTTAAAGTTGAGTTGATCAACTTCCTCAATACAGATATTATTAATATAATCACTACCCTTCAAAATACCCTCTTATATTATTTTTCCACTTTCATTTTCATCCTTATTCCTATTCTGTTCCCTAGAAAACCACTCACTTTAATGTGTTTGGTGTACTTGTTAAACATACCTACAACCTGGTAAGATCTGTGTGTATTTTGAATGTGTGTTTTTATTCTATGTTAATAGTTTTATGATACAAATCATGTTATATATCTGACATTCTTCCCTCAGCACTATAGATGCATCTATGTTGCTACGGGTATGTCTACTTTGCTGCTCTTGTTGGCTGCATATTTCACAGCATGCCCCAGGCATATTTTTCTCATCTAGTCACCTAATAATTAAAAGTCACTTGTTTCTCATTCCCTGCCACAACAAGCTAATCCCTTACAGGTCTATATACAATCATCTCAGATATATGCACAGGGGTGAAATCACTGGCCACAGGGTACACACATATTTTGTTTCATTGATTACTGCTCAGATCCCTTTTCAGAATGCTTTACAATTTACACTTACACCAGAAGGGCTTGAACGGTCTGTTTCCTCACATCTTCAACACATGTTATTATCTACCTTATTAGTCATTTTGATGAATGTGAAGTGCTGTCTCATTGTTTTAATGTACATTTCCTGGTTTCCTAGTAAATTGAGCATCTTTTCACCTTCTGGATTTTGTTGTCCTTTTCTGAGTATTGCCCATTTACATCCTTTGTTGACTTTTTAAAATGGGAATCTCTTAGCTTTGTTGTTGTTTTGGTAGCTCATTTGTGAGAATTTTTGGCTACACTAGACATTGACTTATTGTCTTTTAGATCTGTTTCAGGAATATAAAGTATGTTTCATGTGTATTGTACACTGTCTGTTAATGTCTCTTTTAACACTCCATGGGTATCTATTGTTGATTAGAAATGTTTAATTGCCTTTAATGTTTTTTTGGTGTGTTTAATGTTTTCTCTGTCCCTAGGTTAGCTTTGCATCTTCATATTTCTTCTTTTGATCTTTATTTAACTATCTAGAGTTGGATCCTGTACCCAACAAACTGAATAAATAGAGGACAAAGGAGTATTCCTTGCAGAAGAATTGCAACTAATAAATGTAGAAGGGGCCAGGTGTGGAAGTATTCTGCCAGGACTACTTCTCACACCTATGATCCTGGCATTTTAGGAGGCCAAAGTGGTAAGATTGCTTGAGTCCAGGAGTTTGAGACTAGCCTGGGCAACATAGTGAGAGCTTGTCTCTACAAAAAAAAAAAAAAATTAGCCGGTTTGATGGCACATATCTTTAGTTCCAGCTACTTGGGAGACTGATGCAGGGGGACTGCTTAACCTTGGAGCTCAAGGCTGAGGTAAGCTGTGATTGTGCCATTGTACTCTAGTCTGGAGACAGAGTAAGAAACACACACACACACACACAAACGCACGCACACAAACACACTTGTATAAATAAATAGATGAATTGAATAAGTAAATCAGCAAATAAATAAATGTAAAAGGAACAAGGGAAATAGAAAATCACTGGACCATCATAGATATCACTGGCAATATCTACTGATCAGATATTTATTAATTAATTTGGTGGTTTTAATATATGTGCACAACAAATTCTTTGATATTCCTTCCTCCAGGAGGTGGAACTTAATTCCTCTCTTCTCGAGTGTGGACTAGACTTAGTGACTCATGTCTAATAAATAGAGACTAGAAATGGAACAACATTAACATTAGTGAAAGCTGACAGACAGCAATTAATCAAGTGATCATGGTTAATATCATCAGTAACAAATCATGTTGCTGCCATATACTCTCTAAGATAATATAATGAGAAAGGCATATTACCACTGCGGTAGTCTTCAAAAAAAAAAAAAAATCTATTATTATCCAAATCTTTCTCCAAGCCTTTGTCGATTTATGACAAAACATTAGACAATCTCAAATTGAAATTTTACAAATTACTGGATATTACTCTTCAAAAGGGTTGATCAAGAGCAACCAGGAGTGATGGGTATATTTTCAGATTTAAAAAACCTTAGGAGACAAGATGACTAAATGCAATATGATATCCTGAATTGTATTCAAAAAAGAAAAGAGAACATCAGTGGAAAACTGGTTAAATTCAAATAGTCTGTTTTTGAATTTATGATGTGATTGATGCTAATTTCTGATTTTGTAAGATAACATTAAGGAAAGCTAGGTGAAGGATATATGAGAACTCTTCTTTCTTTACATCTCTTCTACAATTCTACATTTGTTTCAAAATAAAAAGTTGAAAAATCAGTATCTTACATGCAGTATAAGTAAACTTAAAGGAATTTTTCATAACAATGTAGTATAGAAGGCATTTTTTTTTTTGAGTTGGAGTCTCACTCTGTCACCCAGACTGGAGTGCAGTGGCTGCTCCCGGCCACTACAGCCTCGACCTGCTGGGCTCCGGCGATCCTTCCGCTTCAGCCTTCCAAGTAGCTGGAATTACAGGCATGTGTTATCACGCCTGGATGATTTTTTGATTTACTGTAGAGATGAGGTCTCACTGCCCAGGCGGGTCTCGAACCCGCGGGCTCAGGCAATCCACTCACCTCGGCCTCCTAAAGGCGTGGGATTACAGGCTGAGCCACCGAGCCCGGCTGTAGAAGGCATTTTTAAGACTGACAAATTTTTGTATACCTAATCCTAAATTGTATCCCACATCTTTAAAATAAAAAAATTATTAAAAAATAGACTGAAAAATTTGACTACATAATAGTCTTTCATTAAAAATAGCATGGCAACAAATACTATAATTAAAATCAATAGTGACAAAACAAACTGGGGGTCAGACTATGCAACACATAGAAAGGGACCCTGGACACACAGTACCCTGTACACACAGACTCCTGGGAACACCCTAAGAGTCTGAAGCAATTTTACTTCAAAGTCAGTTGTGAACATATCACTGCTCGTGTGCTGTTCCTGAGTGCTGGGTGGGATGCTGTGCATATCAGGGAGACTCTATTTATTGTCCAGGTTTTGTCTGGAGTCCTTGATTCCAAGTGTTAGGTTGGTAAGCCTGTGCCACAGAAAGATGCAAAAAATTATATGAAGAGTAGGTCAGAAAAAGTTTATTTAGAAAGTAGATCAGAGAAAAAGGGTGGATCCAGTTCTCCAAGATTGGAGAGGGGGCTAGATGTTTGAGGAACGTTTGCCAAGTGAATGCTTGATGTTGAAATGTTTTAAAGCTTTTTTTGGCTGGGGGGAGGGGGAAGGCAAGCATTCTTGGGTGAGATAACACAGGAGTTGTCACCATGGCAATGGGGTGGTGGTCTGTGTCACATAGGTCATGAAGGACTGATCACAATAGATTAGGTCATCTAGCCCCTTTATAGCAAGAAGACAAATACTTTGGACAATAGGGTAATAAGTACAAAGCATGCTTGGGGGGTTGCAAGACAATTATCAGTAACTATCTCCAGAAAACTGGTTTTGTTTTTTGCTTAGTAATTATATGGTGGGCAGAAGTAAGCTTCTGAAAAAGCATGACAAAACTAAGCAATGCTTTTTCACCCTTTCATTCTCTTCTCTTATTTTAAAATATTCTTATTTGTGGCTAGGGAATAAGGATGAAAGTCAGTCTTTTGTAATTGCTTCCTGCTGGATTGGGATTTAGAGATGTCCCTACCTGTCTAGAGTAAGAGGAAGAGATGAGAGGACAGCAGCCAATGGAGTTGTTGGAGTATTTTTAGTGTCTGTAAAAGCACATATTAATAGAGTTAATAATACTATAATAAGGGACATTATAGCCTCTGCTATAACATGTTAAGGCTTTGATGTCTGGCAAAACATATTTATAAATAGTTACCCCAGTGGCCTTTGCACCCACTATAGGAATCCAAGCAGTTTTCACTGTTGCACTAGTTAACTCTTCAGTTTACATGTAGATATTTTTGCAGCTTGTTTCTGAGTCTCTTTGGGTTTTGTGATGGGAATTTTTAGACAGTTATGAGGGTTTTCAAAAGGGAATGATTCAGGAAAGTTAGGACCATTTTTGTCTTATAAATACAGAGTATACCATAAATATTGGAAAAAGTTGAAAATAAGTCTGATTTTGAGAAAATCTGAAGAAAAAAATTGACAATGTTAATTTGAAGACATGCAGTTAGGTAGTACTAAATAGTTTTAAGAAATAGGGCTTTTTGACTCTGAAAAAATAACAAAAAATAATTAGCAATATTTTAAACAAAAAGATCACTCTGTCATCAGCCCTATGTTGATTAGTAATCCTTGTGCCTGGAAGGAGATTTTAGAGTCATTAGCAATTTGGCATTGAAAAGCATTTGTCAGAGTTCTATTGCTGATTATAAATCATTGTGTGTGACCGAGGCCTGTGTAGGCAAAGTTTGAAAGAGATCTCATATACTATTTTTAGGTTTTATAATAGATGTTTACAAAACAATTTACCTGGTCTGCAGGTACCACCTGAGCCTTTATGGAGGAAGTTCAGAAGGAGGATGTGGGATAGGTGGTTCCTACCCAACTCTAGAGGGACTGAATTGAGAATCTGAAACTTTACATGTTGAAAAGTTTGCTAAGTATTAAAGGGTTTAAAAGCATGAGGTTATAACACAAGATTATAGGCCATTGTAAAAGTTACTCATTTAGCCAAAGTTATAGTCCAAAGATCTTGAGAAGTGAAAACCTCACTCTTTAATAATAAAGGCAGTTATCAATTAAGAGGTTTATGTTATGGTTTCTGAGTAGTGTTTTGGCATAACATCAGTGTAATTGATATTAATGGTTATTTGATAAAAATTACTAAAATTTTTGTAAACTTGATTGCTCATAGTTTCTTTTACATACCTTTTCCACAATTACACATACCACTTTATGACATGCTTGAACCCTTTATTTTTGTCCTATGTTTTCCTTCTTTTCAAATAACCAGTTATTTTATTATAGGACAAACATTGACTATACAAGATTCTTTCCTATACTAAATTATTCTCTTTTCTTTATTTCCTTCCTTATAAAAATATACTTTAATACCAATAAATTTTTTTACATCTCTCCTTTGTTTTCTAGTTCCTTTTTTTATGGATAACTTTTTCATACATAATTTTAACTAGCCTTTCAGTAGCTTTTGATTAAGACAAGATTATATGATTCCAACATGAAAGGTCAAGATCAAATGACTGGCACCTGTGTTAAGTAATAAATTAATTCGGGTTCCAGTGCCCTAATATTTACTTGACGGTTCCCGTGCCCTAATATTTACTGGTGGTACTAAGCACTTTAGCAGGTTTCCAGGCCTCCTCAGTGGCCACAATTTTATGATCCAGGTGTTTCCCCCTCCCTCTGGAAATGAGTGTACCCATTCCCCAATGATTTTGTAGCCTCCACAGTGGACAAGATCCTGGAGATTTAGGCCTACTTGGGGCAACTATGCTTCAAGTGCTTCCACAGATTGTACCCATAGCAATGGACACCATCTCCCATAGTCGTTTGTTCTTACCAGGTTTCTGTTGGGCAACTAGAGTTTTGTCACTAATAGCAGCTGCCAACTGGGATGCCTATTTTTGGAACTCTGGTCCTGTTGCCCTCCGTGTTGGCATCCTTTTGCTTCTTTAATGTCTTGGCTATCAAAAAAAAAAAAACCTCAAAAGTTTTCTGCAATTGGAGGTTTGGTACCCTTATTTCCAAGTCTTGCCTCTGGAACTTAGTCATTTAATACCCCACAAGATATAATTTTATGTGTAAAGTAGTGAAGTAAATCAAGAAAAATGTCTATACATATGAAAATGTTGACCATTTCTCCATTTGTAATGGTTTGATGTAAAAAACCTTTTAGAGTGAACAGACCACATGGATGTGAAATGATCTGTCCCAATGTATTTTTAATTGTGAGCAGTCAGATTTGTTAAACCCTTCATAAATCAATAAATTATAGTCCAGGAGGTGCTGGAGGTTGACATGAGGCTTTTGAAAACAATAGTTGTGAGATGCAGACAATTAGGTGAGAATGATCAGTTCTTATGCCTCATTATGCCACACAGAGTATCTGGCATTTTGTCCATTCTGCAGGAGAAATATTGAGCTCAGTAAAATGATTCAGCGATCTGGTGGGAATGGCTTGTTCCCATTCCCCCATTGTGTGACACAGAGAGTATCCAGAACTTAAAACTTCACCTTCCTGTTAGTGGAGCTAGTTGAGTACAGTAAGGTGACCCAACTTTTGCCCAAAAACCCCTTAGCAAGCCTGACATATAAACACTGTTGTTATCTAGTACTAATTCTTTTATTTTTATTTTTTAGATTGGGAAATACGGTTTATATAGAAAATAGATGAGAAAATAGATCCACCTTCCCCAGGTTGGGGACATCAAGAAGCATAGAGAAGCATGGCCTAGTACTAATTCTTTATCACATGGTAAAGTTGTAGAAGTAAGATTTCATCAGAGCACTTGGAAATCTGGTTTGGAAAAGCAGATTCAAATGACACTAGGCTGTGTTTTTCTGTGAGTTAACAGAACTTGTTAACCAACACCCAATCCCTTCGTTTCTGTCTAGGAGGAGGGCTAATAGTAGATTTAATTCAAAAGAAATTTAAGGAGACGGGGCAAGATGGCGACGGCATAGGTGAACTTGTGAGATTCTCTGAACGTGAGTTCCCAAAAAGGCTATCACTTCGCTACCCCCATCCCCCAGCCCACCACCAACCGCGCTGGGGGCAGGCCCGGGAACTTCAGTCCCACGCAAGGCCAGATATTGCGCCCCCGCCCCACTGCTGCCGTTCTACTCGTGTGTGGAAGTCTCCGGTCCCAGCCCCCTCCAGATCCCTCCCCGGCTGCATTGTCTCCAGCCCGGGCACCCGGCATCAAGCCGCCGG
>NW_007122445.1:0-649 GCF_000164805.1 Carlito syrichta
ATAGATGTTAAGATATGCATAGTTTAGTCATTGATACTTACTCTGCTTGTGTGATTTAACTCAGATATTAACATATCCTGCCTGTATGGTTTGGCCTTCCTTTGTGAGAAATTTGTCCTGTATAAGAGGCGTGGGATAAAACTGAAAAGTTCTCTCTCTTTCTCTCAGCTACCTGGGAGAGGACCCTCCCAATTCTGCTGTTTCTCTGTCTCTTTCTTTTCTCATTCTCTCCCCCCAACTCAGACCCTGATCAGCGGAGACTGGACCTCCGCATCTGAGCACAGGCTGCTATTCTTATACAAAAATGTGATGGAGCAGTGTGAAAAGTGTGTCCTGGACTTAATTCATAGCAGCTAGGAATTAAACTATCCAGGAAAGTGGAAGAGAACAGTGGCCAACACAGACCCTAGAAAAGGTAGCCTGATGACAGATTGTAAAGATCTTTTAATTGGAAAATTTCATATTTATTCTCTATGTGATGCAGAGCCATGGAAGAGGCGACGTGTTCAAATTTGAGTTTTCATGAATCAAGCAAAGGATGGATTATGTGATGAAATACTATAGCAAAAAAAATTAGACAGTAGAGCTTAATCAGTTGAGTTAATGGAACACTATTTGGTCTTGGCTAGTGGCATTGGGAATACAGCAG
>NW_007122446.1:0-314 GCF_000164805.1 Carlito syrichta
AAACTTTTTGGATGTTTTTAGTATTGTGTAACAGCCTTTGAGCCCTTTTTCCTACAGGATTTGAACTTTGCTTTTGTTAAGATTAATCAATTTTCCAGAATTTTCAGCTATCTAAATTTTTTTACTAATGCAGAACCCAAATACTTGCTTCTTTGTTAAGCTAATAACCATGTTATTTTGGTTTATATATATTGGGCCCCAAATCCTCTTTTTTCTGTGTGCCTCATTGTAAATGCTTGGTAATTAAAAGTTTCAGATTAATTGGATAATTTGATGCAGAGTAGATCATAATGTCTTAGGTAGAGAAAATACTA
>NW_007122447.1:0-440 GCF_000164805.1 Carlito syrichta
GCACAGCGCTTCTGACCTCACACATTTTTGCCCTCCATGTACCCCATGCCCAGTGCCTCAGGCCTTGTGCATTTTCACCCCTCCGGCCCCCCAGGCCCAGTACTACAGGCCCGCGTTTTTGCCCATCTGGCATCCCCGGCCCAGCACCCTGGGCCTCACACATTTTTGCCCTCCTGACTCCCCGGGTCCAGTGCCCCAGACCTCGTGCATTTTCACCCTCCCGGGACCCTGGGCCAGGCGCCGCGGGTCTCCCGCATTTTTGTCCTCCTGGTACCCCGGACCAAGTGCCCTGGGCCTCACTCATTTTACCCTTCCTGGCTTCCTGGGCCCAGCACCCTGGGCATCATGCATTTTCACCCTCCCAGTGCCCCAGGCCCAACACCCTGGACCTCATGCATTTTCCCCCTCCTGGCACCCTGGGCCCAGTGCCCCGTGTCTCA
>NW_007122448.1:0-783 GCF_000164805.1 Carlito syrichta
AAATGTACACAAATTATTGTCAAAGAGACACTCAAAGGAGGAACACAGGTTACTGCTTCCCTTCCCTTGTTTTACAAATAAAATATCATTGCTTTACACTTACACTTCAAGCAGCAAACCACTTACTCCAAGATTCCTAAGGGAGATATATGCTTAAAAGAGGACAAGTTAGAGCTCTTTGTGCAACAGAGAATTTGGTCCCTAATCTCTAAACACAAATTAAGACAGAATTAAATAGGAAAGTTAGTGAATAAAACTGAGACATATTTAGGTTGCGGATATAGATAGCCTCAAGCTTAAGTCAACCCTAAGACTGCTCATTTATTCCTAGGTTCCAAATCTGAGTTTTGAGAACTTTGTGATTCAAGTAGATCTGATCTATCCCATAAATAAAATCTGAAAGAGACAGAAGAGCAAGAAAAAAGAATCATCCAATGCAACTAATATTTTCCAGTTCTTATTAAACTGAAGCAAAAATCTCTGAGCCAAGATCTCTTAAGGGAAAGAAAAGACAGAGAAAGAGAAGGATTGGTCACTTGGGTGTAATCTTATTATAATAGGAGTTTCTAAATTTTAAGTGCACTCTAATGAAGCCTATAAACCTTTTCTTAGAATTGTCTTTTTAAGTGCACAAAATAAAACATATAGGCTTGAAAGAGAAAGCAGTTATATTTAAAGGCAGTTGCTGTAGTATACAAAAACTATAATTGAAAAAAGCACATTTTTGATGTAAGAATATATGTGCATCTTAATTAATGCATTATATTAGAAGTACTAGCAGCA
>NW_007122449.1:0-767 GCF_000164805.1 Carlito syrichta
CAGGTAATCAGAACAATTTAATAATTATTATACTTCACCTTCTGATATACTTGGTGGCCTAATTTTTCAAAGAAGAGAGTCAACATTATACTATATTTAACCCTGAAAGTACTCACAAAACCAGTTAAAAGGTGGCTGGTTTTTGCTTAAATTTTAGACTCTGCAATAAAATTTTATATGCAACCATATTGTTTAAAATTGCTTGCCAGAACCTTAAGAAGAACAATACAAAGAAACTTCCCCTTCCCACCAAAAGAAATTGGAAAGCTATGGAAATAAATGGATTTGCTTTTCAATACTTAGCAATAGAGGGTTAGCCCATCATTGTTTCGAGAAAACAGCTTTTCTCTTTTTTACTAGAATTTTAAAATGCTGAGATGTACTTAAAGATATGTTCTGTCCCCTTGAGCAAAAGAACACTTAACCATGAATGCTCCCTACACCTCTACACCTGCTCCTAAGCTTCCCAGTACTATACATTTCTCAGCCATTCCATATGTGAACAAAGACCAGGCAATGAAAATAATGTCCTTAAGCTCAGGGTAATTTGTGAAAAGACTGCATTGTCACAATTATTTAAGGGAAAAAAATACACACACAAACTCACGCATATATGTATATAAACATTTAATATAATAAAAGTTAGTTTAAAGACCTTAAGAGAAAGTATGAAGTGTATAACATAACACTTCTGGGAGTTTCAGCCCTAGGCAGTCAAACGCCAAGGCAGTATTTTATGAACTGAAGATATTCTGGGGGAGGGGCAT
>NW_007122450.1:0-575 GCF_000164805.1 Carlito syrichta
AGGACTTCACCTTGGTAGAGGCTGCCATTCTGGACCAGGCAGCGATCTGCATTGCCCCGCCCAGCTCCACCCAGCTCCACCCAGGCTCCAACTTGGGACCTAAAGCAATCTCATCTAAATGGGAGTGATAGAAGCACCTCTCCTATGCTGGATTAGACACAGATCAGATCTGACTGGCAGTCTTGACAGCAAGCCAATGGAGTCCAGAACTGATCCACCTTCCTCTCACAGTAGGTTTGGGGCATCTGACTTAAGCTGTGAGCACATCATCCTGCACTGAGAGCTAGAGATCAGAGCTGAAAGGATGTTGGACTTAAAGGAATGAATTCAGAGTGAGCTTGGTTCCTTGTTTTTATTTTAATTTTTTTTCTGTTTTAATTATTTTTGTCTTTTTTAATTTTAGTCTTTTTCTCTTTGTTTTTGATAACTTTTTAATACTTGTTTTGTTTCTGTTGTTTCACTGATTTTTCTCTATTCCTTTTTATCTTTTTGAAGTTAATGTCTACTCTACATTTTCTGTGCACATGTGTTTATATTTTACTCTCTAGACTTCCTGTTTGTGTATGGGAAGAGTA
>NW_007122451.1:0-611 GCF_000164805.1 Carlito syrichta
CAGTCTACCAGGAAATAGAAGTAAAAAAATATCTAGAAAGAAGCTAAACTTAGAAAGACAGAAACAATTCCGCCATGCACCTTCCATCAAGTGTACTGAGATTCACTTATAAGTTTTACTGCCATGTATGCACACTGGTCACCAATCACACGCCAATATCATAGGTATAACTGATATCCTATGTCAGAGGCGATCTTCCAGATGGGCCTTTACAGGCCTCAGCCATGTAGCTATAGATGTTGGCTCCCAACATTTCCCCCTTTTTTATTAAAACAAACGTAAAACATCTTGGCTTCTGTCTTAGGTTGTTCTCGCCTCACCATAGTTGTTACCCGTCATTGGCCCGTTCCCCTTCCCTGCGGGGGAATGCCTGTCTTAGGTTCATACTAGGGGGCTGGAATCTTACCCGTCACTGAATATACCAAAGAGCGGTAAAAGACTTAAAGGGGGACATAAGGGAGAATGGAAAAATGGTGAGCTGATGACACAAAATATTTAGCCTTTTATGACATAAGTGACCAGCTGATAAGATGACATTATTTTTTTTTTTTGTTTTTATTTAGTAAGAAACTGCCAAATAAATATTATCAGAGTTACGTTGAACTGCTTTT
>NW_007122452.1:0-692 GCF_000164805.1 Carlito syrichta
CAAGGGTTGGGGGAGCTACCTACCAGAAAGGCAGCGTCCACCCAGGTGTGATCTTTCTTCATCTTGTCTTTCGTTTAATGCATCTCATTGATGCGTCTGATGACGAGCTGGCGAATTCCAGGGGTTGCTTTGTGTTCCACTCAGGCCCAATAACCCAATGACTCTGTGTCCGCACTCCCTTTTCGGAGGTGGGGGGAGGGCACGGGTGTTGTCGTCATTGGTCTGGAGGAAAAAACCGGGCAGTGGAGGGGAGCTGGTGGGGGCAGCAGCAGAATGGGATCCCTGGCCTCCAGTCTGACAGCTCAGGAGCTGCTGAGCTCGGCCCCCCTCACAATACATTTTAATATAACGGAAAATGAACGGCCGCGTGTAAAATCGGGCGCGCAAACTCCCTGCTGACCCTTGCCCCGGCCACGCCCTAAACCGTCAAGAGACATTTCACATCACGCTCCAATGCCGCCGCCTCCCCCAAATGCATGGGATCCTGTCCACCCAGTGCAGGCGGGGCCTGCTGTTTCCCTCTGTCCTGCCTTGGCATTTGTAACTTCTGCTCGAACCCACGTGACAACTCAACCGCTCTGTACTGTACACTCTCATTCACACACTCACACACACACTCCAACTACTCTGCTCAGCTGGACTCTCAGAACCCTGCTGAGGCTGGGCTGGTGGCATCCCAGTGTATTGTTGAA
>NW_007122453.1:0-747 GCF_000164805.1 Carlito syrichta
TCTGATTTTTTTTGATTTATTGTAGAGATGAGATCTCGCTGCCCAGGCAGGACTCAAACCTGCGGGCTCAGGCAATCCACTCACCGCAACCTCCCAAAGGTGCGGGATTACAGGCTGAGGCACTGAGCCTGGCTTATTTTTGATTTTATTGTAGAGATGAGTTCTCACCTGCTCAGGCAGGTCACTAACCCGCAGGCTCAGGCGATCCACTCACCTCAGCCTCCCAAAGGCGTGGGATTACAGGCTGAGCCACCGAGCCTGGCTGACACTGGGGTTTAAAGCTTCCCAACCTCATGTGCAGTTGAGGTTAGGAACCATGTATCTAGGGGCTTGGCACACTTTTTTGAGCTTCAGAGACTTACATGTGATATATGGAAAAGATGTAAACAAGTGAACTGATTAAACAATATCAAATGATGATAAAAGTCAAATAAGTGAAATAACATGGCAAAACTCCAATGTTAAAATGCACTCTTCTAAAATAAGTGATCTCAAAATTAAGAAAACAGCAAATGGGTATACATGTGGAAAATTAACTTCTTCTGTCCCTCACATTGTCCAATCAATTCTTTATTGCCCCCATCTGTGGCTTCTGGCATCTACTCTGTTAGCTTCATTGTGATGGACATGCATGTGATTTAGAAAAAATAATGCTTTGTTGCAATGAGATTCCTGCAACAATTAGTTGAGCAAACAATGACAAATGATGGCTTAAAAGGAAAGACTGAGCCAGGATCAGTGGCTCAG
>NW_007122454.1:0-525 GCF_000164805.1 Carlito syrichta
CTTCCTCAAGTAACCTGTTCACTCATTGTCTTCTTTTCAACAAGCATATTTAAACAACTGCTAAGAGTCAGATATTAGGTCAATAGAAATATTAACTCATCAACAGGTCCTTCTTTCAGAATATCATGGGGAGTATTTTTTTTCTCTGAAATGATGGAATGCTCATTTGAATCATGTTTGTGTGTTTGAGAAACATTAAAATAATCTCTTAGAAGGATAGCTTCTTTTTTAACTTTTGTAAACATGACAGAAAAAATTCAATAATTTTTAAAAATAGCTTGAAGATATGGGGAAGCTTGGTTTTTAATTTTAGCCCTGCCACTTAAAATAGAGTGTTCTCAGGAAAGTTACTGAACTCTAGTTTTTCATGTGTAAAAAAATGAAAAATATAGACCAGGTACGGTGGCTCACCTGTAATCCCAGCATTTTGCAAGGTAAAGGTGAGAGGATTGCCTGAGCCCAGAGGTTTGAGAATGGCCTGGATAAATTTGGTGAGAACTCATCTCTATAATAAATAAAAAATTA
>NW_007122455.1:0-657 GCF_000164805.1 Carlito syrichta
CAGATGCCAAGGTATTTCATTTTTTTGTGGCTATTGTGAATGGAATTGTGTTTTTTATTTGGGTTTCTGTTTGTTTATTATTGGTGTAGAGAAATGTGATTGTCTTTTGTACATTTATTTTGTATCCTGAGACTTTGCCAAAGGTCTTTATCAGTGTAAGGAGGTTTTTGACAGATTCTCTTGGGTTTTCAAGGTACACAATCATATCATCTGCAAAGAGAGATAACTTGACTTCCTCTTTTCCTATTTGGATACCCCTGATTGCCTCCTCTTCTCTGATTGCTCGAGCCAGGACTTCCAATACTATGTTGAACAGGAGGGGTGAGAGTGGGCATCCTTGTCTTGTTCCAGTTTTCAGGGGAAATGGTTCTAATTTTTGTCCATTTAGGAGTATGCTGGCTGTGGGTTTCTCGTAGATGACTTTTACTATTTTGAGGTATGTTCCCCATATGCCTAGATGTTCAAGGGTTTTTATCAAGAAGGGGTGCTGGATTTTATCAAAAGCTTTTTCTGCATGTAATGATATAATCACGTGGTTTTTGTTTTGACATCTGTTGATGTATTTAATTACATTTATGGTTTTACGAATGTTGAACTAGCCTTGTATCCCAGGAATGAAGCCTACTTGGTCATGATGGATGATTTTTGACATGTATT
>NW_007122456.1:0-464 GCF_000164805.1 Carlito syrichta
TCCTTTGGGAGGCCGAGGTGAGTGGATTGTCTGAGCCCACGGGTTCGAGACCCACCTGGGCAACTTAGCGAGACCTCATCTCTACAATAAACCAAAAAATTAGCCGGGCGTGGTAGTGTATACCTGTAGTTCCAGCTACTTGGAAGACTGAGGCGGATGGATTGCCGGAGCCCAGGAGGTCGAGGCTGCGGTGACTGGGAGCAGCCACTTCACTCCAGTCTGGGTGACAGAGTGAGACTCCAACTCAAAACAAACAAAAAAAGAATAAACCACCTTCAATTTTTTGTATAGAGTCTGACATCTTTTCATAAGCACCACAATAAAATCACAGAGCTCTGAGACCTCTCTGGAGAGATGAAATATCACAGATCTTTTTTTTATTATCTTTGAGTAAGAATCTCACTCCGTCACCAGGCCAGAGTGTAGTGGCACACTCTGTGCCACTCCAGCAGTGACGAGTTGGA
>NW_007122457.1:0-766 GCF_000164805.1 Carlito syrichta
TCATGCTGAATGTAGAAGATAAAACCCCCATATGGAAGATGTCCTTCCCACCAGAAGAAAAGTTTCACTTCTATTTTTAAGCACAGATAGTTGAGATGGAAAGAATTCTGTACAAGCAAATGTTGTTAAACTCATCCTTATCTTTCTAGTCACTTCTGTATCTAATTAACTATCTTAGCCCAAGTCCTTCTGCCTCAACAGTTTTTCACAATTTATTATTCTTTGTCCAATTTAATATGTAAATGTTCAACTCCAACTGCATCTTTGGGTCTTTATTTTCTTATGAAGGCTTCATGCTTAAATAAATTTATATGCTTCTCTCATGTTGTTTTATTTCAATTAATTCTCAGTCCTTGCCAGAAAGCCCCATGAGAGTAGAGGTAACATTTTGCCTTCACTGCCCTATGAACCACACAACGTCTGCTCCTTCCCAGCAAATAAACTTCCTAAGAACAGGTACCATGTTTAAATCTTTATTTCTCTAGCCTGATTCCTATTTCTTGAGAAGAAGTGAAGGACATTCGCTAAAAATGCAGATTCATAAGTAAGATTGCTTAAGTTTGAATCCTAGTTTCAAAACTTCCTAGTCATGGCACCTTAAGCAAATTACTTAACAGCCTTATACCTCAGTTTGCACATCTCTATCATAGAGCTAATAATGGCATCCACCTTGTAGGGATGCCATAAGAATCAATAAATGTAAATATGTGGTAAAAATTTAGCATGCACACATACTAAGCATTATGTGTTTGTTATTTTACTTTTC
>NW_007122458.1:0-587 GCF_000164805.1 Carlito syrichta
CGTTCTTCCTGTTTGTTTGTTGTCTTTCTTTTGGTTTTGGGATTTGTTCATGTGTGTTTTTTATCTTTTTCCTGTACTGTTGTGAAGAATGTTGTTCCTTTTTCCTTTTCTTCTGTGTTCAATACTTTCTTAAGTGTTTCTTGTAGAGGTGGTCTGCTGGCAATGTAAGTTCTTAGGGATTGGATATCTGGGAAAGATTTCAATTCTCCCTCACTTATCAAGCTCAACTTGACTGGGTAGGTTATACTTGGTTGAAATTATTTATCTTTTAGAACTTTGAAGATAGGGCCCCAAGCTCTCCTAGCCTGAAGGCTTTCTTTAGATAAATCTGCTGTTATTCTAATTAGTATGCAGTCTGAACTTTTTCTCTTGCTGCCATTAGGATGTTTTCTTTTATACCTACTTTATTTAGGCAAATTATTGTGTGTCTGGGAGTTAGTCTTCTCATTTGTTGTCTTGCAGGGGTTCTGTGAATCTCTTGTGTTTGAATTTTTGCATCAGTGATGACATGAGGGAAATTTATCATGAATGATTTCATGACATGTTTGTTCCAGTGTGGCCTCTGTCTCTTTGTCTGTCTCAAGAAG
>NW_007122459.1:0-622 GCF_000164805.1 Carlito syrichta
ACTCAGTGGCTCAACCTGTAATCCCTTGCCTTTGGGAGGCTGAGGTGAGTGGATTGCCTGAGCCTGCAGGTTCGAGACCCGCCTGGGCAACTTGGCGAGACCTCATCTCTACAATAAATCAAAAAATTATTAACCGGGCATGGTAGCACGCGCCTGTAGTTCCAGTTACTTGGAAGGCTGAGGTGGAAGGATCACTGGAGCCCAGCAGGTCTAGGCTGCGGTGGCCAGGAGCGGCCACTGCACTCCAGTCTGGGTGACAGAGTGAAACTCCAACTCAAAAAAACAAACAAACAAATAAATAAATATATATATATACATATAAAAAGAACCTTGGCTCAATTAAAAAAAAAGAAATATACCATCCAAATTTAAAACCAGCATCTATGTATTATTTTAAAAAGAGCAGCAAGGCATGTGGTTGCCATTTTCACCTTGACCCTCCACTGTCACAGGAAGGGAACCACACAGACAACAGGATTGAGGAAGTCCTCTCGCCAGTCTAGAGTGTGAGTTACTGGAGAAACAACTTGCTTTCACAGACATGAAGGAGAAGACAGCAGGAACAGAGCACCTACACTTGCGTGTCTGAGATAATTCCAGAAGTTTGGGGGACTGATAGACC
>NW_007122460.1:0-749 GCF_000164805.1 Carlito syrichta
TTCCTTACCCTTTATATTTACCTATAAATATAATCTTTGATAGTCTAATTACAGGACTTTATACAAGATTATTGTATTCACAGTTCAAAGAATGCTGTTAACAGCTTATGCCAAGTGAGCATCTGATTGGAACCAAGAGAATACTGCTTTCTACATTCCTAATGATTTCCATTTCAATTGTATAGCTTTTGTTTCACAGTTATTATCACTATCAACATTTTCGTTTTTCCCCTGTTATAATAAAGCACAAGAAAATGTTCAGTTATTTTGCATATACTGACATACTTTGGACTGGAAAGCACCCTTATTAGATATGAGATGTGAGCTGTGCTTATCATTAAAATGTTCAGATACTATATTAGAAGATCTGCAAATTTTGACAACTAGGTTATCAATGATATTTAATAATCTCATGCAAAGCCGGACTCGGTGGCTCAGCCTGTAATCCCGTGCCTTTGGGAGGCTGAGGTGAGTGGATTGCCTGAGCCCGCGGGTTCAAGACCCGCCTGGGCAACTTGGTGATACTTCATCTCTACAATAAATCAAAAAATCAGCCGGGCGTGGTAGTGCATGCCTGTAATTCCAGCTACTTGGAAGGCTGAGGCGGAAGGATCGCCGGAGCCCAGCATGTGTAGGCTACGGTGGCCGGGAGCGGCCACTGCACTCCAGTCTGGGCGACAGAGTGAGACTCCTACTCAAATAAAAAAAAAAATTATAATCTCATGCAATAATTATAATGCAAGCTTTTC
>NW_007122461.1:0-329 GCF_000164805.1 Carlito syrichta
TAATGTGCAGAGATGGAGAGCAAGTTCCAGTTGGTCCATTCATCAAATAGTAAACTTTATGATCTGCCAAAAGGTTATGAATCCTTGCAGCCCCTTCTCCATGCCCTAGTAAATGCTCAAAATTGTAAATAGAAAGCAAAATGCCCCATTCCCAGTCTCAATCCATAATCTAAAAAACCCAGACACCTGGCTCAAGGAAAGACAAAAGGTAGAGCAAATATCAGAATTGACTGCTTCTCCATTTTTCACTGAGCAAAAGCAGAATTAAAAAGGAAGGTAAGAGAACTTCTACAAATGAAAAAAAGTCAGCAAAATAACAGCTGGTAACC
>NW_007122462.1:0-631 GCF_000164805.1 Carlito syrichta
GGCATTGCCACTTGTTCTTATTCAAGACTGAGGCCTCAAAAACTGATATGAATTGTGGTACCTCCCTACAATGGGACATCACTCCACCATAAACATGAGTAAGTTTCTGGTACATACTATAACACGAACGCACCTCCACGATATTAAGCCATGTAAGAGATGTCAGACACAGAAGTCACACATTGTATGATTCCATTTCCATGGAATGACCAGAACAGATAGATCCTTGAAAACAGAGCAGAGACTGGTGGTCTCCAGGGGCTGGGAGATGGGGAGATTGAGAAGAAACTTAACAGCAACAGTTATACTTGGAGTGATGGAAAAATCTTGGAACTGGAGAGAGGTGATGATCACACACCATCATGAAGGTACCAAATGCCACTGCATCGCTCACCTTGAAATGGTGCATTTCTGAACTGGATAAAGAAAATGTGGTACATATACACAATGGAATAGTATGCAGCCATAAAGAAGGACGAATATATGAACTTTGCAGCAACTTGGATGGATTTGGAGTCGATCATACTCAGTGATTTATTACAGAAACAAAGAACTGATTTCCATATGTTCTCACTCATAAGCAGACCTTGAACAATTATAATGCTATAAGAAAGTGATTGACAGTAGTGGG
>NW_007122463.1:0-591 GCF_000164805.1 Carlito syrichta
CTGCCTAAATTGAAACTTGTTGAGATTCCAGATCTATGTCATTCTTAGAAAACTGAACCTTGAGATTCAGTGTATCTAAGTGATCTAAGTGCTATTCAGAAGGCACAATGCATAATAAATCTTAAAAATTTTAGAAAATAAAACTGTGTCGTAATTTAATACAGTTTTCCTCATTCTTAAAATTTATATACATTTTCTTGGTGCACTCTGTATTTTCTGCTTGTTAATTTTGATTAAATGTTACAGACGTGCAATTTTTAGAGAAAAGTTTCCCTTATATATTTGAAGAAAATATAAAATCACATTCCCTGTATATTTTAACCTACTTTATATTTTTAAAAGAGTATTTCCATTGAATCCCCTAGTATTTTCTCTACCTAAGACATAATGCTGTACTCTGTATCAAAGTATCCGATTAATCTGATACATTTAATCACCAAGCCTTTAAAATGAGGCACACAGAAAAAAAGAGATTTTGGGGCCCAATATATATAAACCGAAATAACATGGAGATTTACAAAGTAGTAAGTATTTGGGCTGTACATTAGTATAAAAATTTAGATAATTGAAAAACTCTGGAAAAGTGATTAT
>NW_007122464.1:0-471 GCF_000164805.1 Carlito syrichta
TCGGTTTGTTTTTTGTCCTTTCAGCATGCTTGAGTTCCTTGTGGATCCTGGATGTTAATTCTTTGCTGGATATACATTTGGCAAATGCTTTTTTCCTATTCTGTGGGCTATCTCCCCACTCTCTTGATGGTTCCTTTTGCTTTCCAGAAGCTTTTTAGTTTGATAAGGTACCACTTATCTATCTTGTTTTATTGGTTGCCTTTTCTGATTTTTGTAGGGGTGTCTCCAGCATTTTCTAAGATTCTTACAGTTTGAGGTTTTACTTTTAGGTTTTTGACACACTTAGAGTTGATTTTTTGTGTATGGCAATAAGTAGGGGTCCTATTTCAATCTTATGCTTGTGGTCAGCCAGTTTTCCCAGCACCATTTACTGAATAGGTTCTCCTCTCCCCTGTGGATGTTGGGGGAGGCTTTTTCAAATATGTGATGGTTGATAAATTGAGGCTGTGCTTCCGGAATTTCTATTCCTAA
>NW_007122465.1:0-744 GCF_000164805.1 Carlito syrichta
CTTATCACCACCTAGCAACTATACAATTTGCCAGTTTATTGTTTATATTTTCTATCTGTTATCCCAATCACAAAGTAAGTTCCATGAATGCAAGACTTTTTTATTGTTGTTGAGTTGGAGTCTCTGTCACCCAGGATGGAGTGCAGTGGCACCTTCACAGCCACTGCAACATCCACCCACTGGACCCAAGTGATACTTCTGCCTCAGCTTTCCAAGTAACTGGAACCACAGGCTTGTGCTACCATGCCCGGCTAATGTTGGTTCATTGTAGTAACGAGATCTCACCATGTCGCTCAGACTGGTCTCGAACCAGAGAGCTCAGGCAATCCTCTCACTTCTGCCTCCCAAAAACTGTATCCCCAGTGCCCTTTACATAGTAAACACTAAATACATATTTGTGAAATGAATAATAATGGACATACCCTAAAATTTACATGTATTAATTAATTGAAATCTCACAGCAACCTCATGAGACAGGTCCTATCATCAGTTTCATTGTACAGATAAGGAAATGGAGGCACAAAGTGGATAAGTACCTGACTCAAGGTCACACAGAGAAGTTGAGTACAGGGGAGAAAACTTTTCACCCCAGGCAATCTAGATTCAGGTTTGAAATCCGAGCCACTTTGCTGTATTGCTTCTCAGAGCATTTCACCTCAAGACTGGATAATTTTAAATAAGCCATTCATCTAGTGGTTTTGCTCTGTTCTTTCCCTTTCTGATTTATTAAATTAGAACGTCTCA
>NW_007122466.1:0-673 GCF_000164805.1 Carlito syrichta
TACTATTTCAGCCAAAACATAACACACAATGCAATGTTTGTTTTCTAGCCCTTTGCTTCTTCTACTAGTCTGTGAAATCAAGCATTTAAATGATTTTTAGTAGAATATCAAAGGAATGAAGAAGGTTCACTTCCTTTCTCCTTCCTTCTTTATTTTCTTTGGTCGAACAAATTTCTTAAGAACTTGCTATCCATCTAACTGAAAGTAGAGCAGCGGACAATCAGAAATTGTTTAACCCTCATGGAGTTTGCCGATTATTAAGAAAGTAATCATATTAAGTAACAACTTTATCATGAATGCTGTGTAAGGAAAAGCCTTCAGAAAACTTCCTGGAGTGGCATATAAAGTGAACATTGAGTGAGAAAAAAAACTAAAATAGGTAAAAGGGAGATGAATGGAGGTGTACTGAAGTGTGCAAGTTGGGTAAATGCAATTCCCAATGTCAAACCAAAGCAAAATGACTAGATCATCTTTCAGGCACAAACATACACATATGCACATATTCACACATATAAAACATCTTTACAACCCATATAATATACTCTGGCTGCACTATAAAAATTACTTCTGAAACCAAGAAATAGATTTTTTTGCAGATAAAATATTCACCCAACACTATTCAGAAAAAAAAGTAAAAGAAAAAGAGAGGGAAGTAGGAAGGGAAGGATAAGAA
>NW_007122467.1:0-503 GCF_000164805.1 Carlito syrichta
GAGGATAGAGAAGACTGTTTTCCTAATTCTTTAGAAGCAGTTTTAGAGCTACTTGGCTTTAGCCAAAAGGCTTTTCGGTCTTAGATGGAAAACTGAATTGAGACTACTAGAACCTAGCTGGGAGCGTAGGAGGCCAATCCAGGAGTAAAGGCATTAGGAAGAGGATAGAGCCAGGTTTTATATATGGCCAGCTCTCCAGGTGATAACTAGTTGTGGGCCTTATCATTTTCAGGCACAACTTGGATTGGTTGATTTGTCAGTTAACCTGTGAGCTGGACATGGCGTGCATCTCCAGTACCTTCCAGCTACTTGGAAGTCTGAGGCAGAAGGATAGCCTGAGTCCACCAGTTGGAGGCTGTGATGGCCATGAGCACCTCACTGAACTCTAGCCTGGGTGAAAAGAGTGAGAATCCAACTCAAAAAAAAAAGCTGGGCTCGGTGGCTCAGCCTGCAATCCTGTGCCTTTGGGAGGCTGAGCTGAGTGGATTGCCTGAACCCGCGGG
>NW_007122468.1:0-346 GCF_000164805.1 Carlito syrichta
TTCCCTCCATTCTGCGTGTCTCCTGTCTCTTTCTCTCTCTTGGTCTCTCTCTCTCTCTTTTCACCAGCAGCAGGTAGTCCTCCTCGTGCCCACGTTTTACTTGTCCCGCTGGTCGGGACAGGTCAGCACCTCTTGAATGTGGTCTTTGGTGGCTTGTGGGCCAGGCCTTGGTTGAGACAGAAGCAGGGTCCATGTCTGCCTGTGGAATGCGACTGCCTCTGTTCAGCAGGCCCGCCCAGGCTGTGTGACTGTGGACTGTCACCAGACCTCTGTGTCCAACTTCTTCATATGCAGAACAGAGATGTTGTTAATGATACCTCACCCACTGGATGGTTGCGAGGATGAA
>NW_007122469.1:0-799 GCF_000164805.1 Carlito syrichta
AGACTCCTAGCAAGGGTCGGGGACCTGGTACCTGCTCAAAGTCCTGGTACCAGGCCTTCCAAGACTCAAAAAACAACTCAGAAAACAACACAAAAAATTGAAAATCCATGAAGTCACCACTCAGTACAAGTAATAGAAGACTACTTTAAAATATTCACCTCGTTCCCCCGGGAGTTCCCCCACTCCCGTCCACCGCAGCCTCGACCTGCTGGGCTCCGGCGATCCTTCCGCCTCAGCCTTCCGAGGAGCCGGAATTACAGGCGCGCGCTACCATGCCTGGCTACATTTGAGGCTTATAATTATTCTGTTTTTCTTAAATTTTTGCTCTCCATAAATACCATATGTAGGTAGTGTATTATCAAGGTTCATAAAGAAAACATGGAATTATATATACTCATCAGGAATCTGCATCTACATTATGTTTTTAAGCTCTATAAATACGAATGCTGCATGCAATTTTTCCTTAATATGTACACAATTCATGTAGCCATTCATTTTTCTGATAAATAGCAAAATATGAAAAACAAAATAAATGAGTGTTTTGATTTATTTTTGTTACATGATATACTTAGTGTTTTGTAAACCTCTTCTAGGTAGTTTGCTCTGTGAAAATGTAGGTAAATATTTCACTGAGTATATTGAAAAAATATTTTTTATTTTTAGTATATTTATTTATTTATTTTTGAGTTGGAGTCTCACTGTCATCCAGACTAGAGGTCACTGGCTGCCTTCAGCCACTGCTGTCTCTGCCTGCTGGGCTCGGCGATCCTTCCACCTTCAGCCTTCCAAGTAGCTGGAA
>NW_007122470.1:0-720 GCF_000164805.1 Carlito syrichta
AAAACAAGCAGAAAAATTGAATGCTCTGTAGAACCTTCAAAAGTCTCTTTTCAGGCATACTTTTAAGTCTCTCAGGGCCAAGCAAACCAGAAATCCTACCTGACAGAGCAGGTTTGTTCATGAGATGACCCAGGGCTGCAGGCCGCTCATGTTTGTCATTATGCTCCCACGACCTAAGGAATTCACTTTCCAGTGTCATCGCCATCAGCGCGTTCTTCTATAGGAATAATGTGAACTATAAAATCTGAAATGCGCCAGCGCCTGTAGAAATTTGAGAGTCTTGCCTTTCCCCCCCTTTATGTAATATAAAGTGTTTTAACAAAAGCATGGTAGCCCCATACATTTTAAATGTCAAACTTGCAGATAATGTACCTCCTAAGAATTTCAACTTCAAACTTGGAACTTGTAAAGCCACAAAACATCTTTAGAGGCTTACCGAAGCAAATAAACAATGTGTTTCGGAGAGACTTAGTGAAGAAATTGTTTTTTTAACCAGTGTTTCTCACGGTGCTTTTCAGGTGAGGATGGTGATGAGACTTTGGGTCACAGTTCAGGACTGCCATCCATGGGAAAGTTTGGAAGCAGAACTGCAGATTTTACCTGGAAAGCCAAAGTTGCTTAGATGAGGTGCTAGCTCTTCTTACCTTTGTGATTGTTATTTTAGGTTTTATGAAAATTGAAATCAGTTACTATTTTAAAATATTTAAGTATGGTCCTGGA
>NW_007122471.1:0-742 GCF_000164805.1 Carlito syrichta
TATCAAGAACTACTGTACTGACTTAAAATACTGCTCCATGTGGCAGGGTCCAGACTGATTCCCCCCAACAGCAGGCTTGAAATGCTTGGAAAACCTGTTTTTCTGCTAGTCCAAATCCTTCCTCTCCTACTCTCCTCTCCTTTCTGAGCAGCAGTCTTTTCTCAAGATGATTTAAATAAGGAAGTATGATCTGCTTTTAAGAGGAATTTTACTCTACCACAGTACTGCCATATCCCAGCCGTCAGAGCTCAAACCCATGAAATCATACTCATCTGATGAAATCACATGTAGGATACCAGCAGTCCAGGCCTGGGGGAACTTTGCCATGCTGGCAAAGTCTCTCTGTCTACCTGAAAATGAAGAGCATTTCTCTATGTCTTGTCTGTAACTCTTGGTTTCCTATCTTCAACCAGTGACTTTGAAAGTGCCTGAAAACAAGGAGTAATCACACCTACTCATAGTTCCTCATATCTACTACCATACAGAGAACACAAACTCATCCTCCAAAGAAGCTATGATATTTATAGAATCACAGCACTGCTAAAATAATTGCATCATATTTGAATCACTTTTAACAACTACATTTTTAGACTAAAGTATCTGCAATCAGGATATTCTGGCATCTCCAATGGGTCATATTTGCTTTGCATGTATGTAAAGGATTGATTTATAGATTTTTAAAAAGCCAAGGAATGCTATTTCTTTAATTTTTGTGTCCATCTCTTGCTAAACTGAAATAATA
>NW_007122472.1:0-639 GCF_000164805.1 Carlito syrichta
TATTCCATCGTGTATATGTACCACATTTTTTTAATCCAGTCCTCTTTTGATGGGCAGCATGGTTGTTTCCAGGTTCTTACTATTGTGAACAATGCTGTGATAAACATACGTGTGCGGGTATCTTTTTTATAGAGTGATTTGTGTTCTTCAGGCTATATTCCCAGTAGGGGGATTGCAGGGTCATATGGAAGGTCAATTTTTAGAGCTTTTAGGAATCGCCACACTGCTTTCCACAGAGGTTGCACTAGTTTACACTCCCACCAACAGTGTAGAAGTGTTCCCTTTTCACCACACCCTCTCCAGCAGCTGTTATTTTTTGAGTTGTTGATAATTTCCATTCTGACTGGAGTTAGGTGGTATCTCAGTGTGATTTTGATTTGCATCTCCCTGATGATTAGTGAGGTTGAGCATTTCTTCATGTGTTTGTTGGCTGCTCGGATGTCTTCTTTTGTGAAGTGTCTGTTCATATCTTTTGCCCATTTTATAATGGGGTTGTTTGTTTTCTTCTTTTCAATACGTTTCAGTTCCTTGTAGATCCAGGATGTGAAGCCTTTGTCAGACCTAGAGTTGACAAATACTTTTTCCCAGTCTGTACGCTGTCTCCCTGCTCTCTTGATGGTTTCTTTGGGTTTGCACAAG
>NW_007122473.1:0-743 GCF_000164805.1 Carlito syrichta
GATTCCCATATGTTCTCACTCATAAGCAGACCTTGAAAAATTATAATGCTATAAGAAAGCGATTGGCAGTAGTGGAAAACTGTCAGGGGAGGGGGAATGGGATTGGCAGTTAAGGGAAACTGCCAGGGGAGGGAGGGGCACACATCATCAACAAGGGTACCTGCATAATCAATATTTGTATACCTAACCCTGAATTGTACCCCATGTCTTTATGATAAAATAAAAATAAGAATAATAATAATTAATAAAGGCAGCTCAGAAAAAACTAAAAACAAAAAAGAAACTCCAACTCAAAAAAAAGTTCAGCAAAAATGTATAAAAATCCATTTTAAGCATTAATACCCCCAACCTCATTACTCATTTCTATAGTAATCAACCCTAAGAAAATAATCTCAAATATGGCTAACATACCACATAAGAAGATATTCAATACGTTGTTATCAGTAGGAGGAAAAAGCTGGAAATAACAAATACTCAATAAGAAAACATGAGTAAATAAACAATTCTACATTTTGCTAGGAAAAAAAAACCGGTACATTTCATGGGACTATCACCTCCGTAAGTTGTTGTTCCTTTAAAGAGCTGCCTGGGAGACATAAGGATGTGTGCGTGTGTGGTGAGCCATGGCCTTCATTCCTGGACGGTCAGGCAGCAAGCCAACCATGCTGAGAGGGCCTAGCATTACTGCCCAAGTGAATGTTCTACTCTCTCTCCATGAGGGTGGCTGTCCAGTTCAGTCGGTT
>NW_007122474.1:0-670 GCF_000164805.1 Carlito syrichta
CATACCTCCGCAGGGAAAAAGACACACATCTGGAGAATGCATTTGAAGTAGCAGTATACAGTTGCTGTCGTCAATGAAACATATCCAGTCAGTCAACTGGGATACATTTCAAAAATAAGTTAACTAACAATCAGCAACAGGATATTTTATCTAAGCACGTTTCAATAAAATAAGGGTCTGTGTTTTTATTTCGGTGTGGAAAAAAGTGGTTAAGGCTACAGCAACAAGAAGTTCTTTCTAATGACTGGCTATGGATTCAGGGCTCTGGTGTCAACTTTTGCTTCTTAATTTGTAATTTGAAAGAGGTAGGGTACAATTCAGGTGAAATATATGAATATTCATTTTACAGGAACCCTTGTTGTTCAGGCCTGTCCCCGACCGTCCCGGCACCCGGGGCAGAATCCAACTACTGCAAGTCCTGGCCCTCCCCCTCCCCTGCATCTCCCAACTCTGAAAATCTTTTTTGTTGTCGTTATTATGATGGTTGTGCAAGGTCCACTTATGAGTGAGTACATGTGATACCCAGTTTTTGCTTCCGTGAAAGGTCACCCAGTAGTATAGACTCTAACTCCATCCAGGTTTCCGTGAACTTCGTGAGTTTGTTCTCGTTGTGACTGCATAATATGGCATTGTTCCTACGTACCACATATTTTGAATCCAGTCATCTTTA
>NW_007122475.1:0-709 GCF_000164805.1 Carlito syrichta
CAAAAGTCCAAGAATAGCCACAACAATCCTCAGAAAAAAAAACAAAGCAGGTGGTATCACATTACCAGACTTCAAACTTTTCTATAAAGCTACAATCATCAAAATAGCTTGGTATTGGTATAGGAACAGGCATATAGATCAATGGAATAGAATTGAGATTCCAGAAGAAAAACCTCAATTTCTCAACCAACTCATCTTTGACAAAGCCTCCACCATCTACCACTGGGGAGAGGAGAACCAATTCAGTAAATGGTGCTGGGAAAATTGGCTGACCACATGCAGAAGTTTCAAACAGGACCCCTATCTATCCCCAGGCACAAAGGTTAACTCCAAATGGATCAGAGACCTAAATGTAAAACCTCAAACAATAAAAACCTTAGAAAATGAAGGACATACCCTCATGGAAATTGGAACTGGCATCCAATTCCTGAACAAAACTTGAAACCCACATCTCATTAGAGAGAAGATAGACAAGTGGGACCTTATTAAACTGATAAGCTTCTGCAAATTACAGAAACCATCAAGAGAGCAGGAAGACAGCCTACAGACTAGGAAAAAGTATTTGCCAACACTAAGTCTGACAAAAGTTTGACACCTTGGGATCTACAAGAAACTCAAACGTGCTGAAAAGAAAAAAGCAAACAACCCCATTATAAATGGGCAAAAGATATGAACAGACACTTCACAAAGGAAGAAATCTGAGCAGCCA
>NW_007122476.1:0-464 GCF_000164805.1 Carlito syrichta
CAGTTTAATAAGGTCCCACTTATCTATTTTCTCTCTTATGAGCTGTGGGTTTTGGGTTTTGTTCAGGAATTGGATGCCAGTTCCGATTTCCATGAGGGTATTTCCTTCATTTTCTAAAGCTCTTATGGTTTGAGGTTTTACATTTAGGGCTCTGATCCATTTGGAATTAACCTTTGTGCATGGGGATAGATACGGGTCCTGTTTCAATCTTCTGCATGTGGTCAGCCAGTTTTCCCAGCACCATTTACTGAATAGGTTCTCCTCTCCCCAGTGGTAGGTAGTGGAGGCTTTGTCAAAGATGAGTTGGTTGAGAAATTGAGGTTTTGCTTCTGGAATCTCAATTGTATTCCATTGATCTATATGCCTGTTCCTATACCAATACCAAGCTGTTTTGATGATTGTAGCTTTATATAAAGTTTGAAGTCTGGTATTGTGATACCTCCTGCTTTGTATTTTTTTGTTGA
>NW_007122477.1:0-659 GCF_000164805.1 Carlito syrichta
TTACCTTTCTGGCTGGCAGGCATTTGGCTTTTGAATTCCTGGTTTATGGGTTGAATTTGATAATACACTACCACAACACTTCTTAACTCTGCAAATAATTCTGTTTCTTTAATATACTTTATAGTTCACACTGCTCCAGAAATTATTAATGATTTTTTTCTCTGGAAGAATATTCCATGCTCATGGATTGGAATAATGAACATTGTGAAGATGTCCATCTTACCTAAGGCAATCTACAAATTCAATGTAATACTCATCAAATTATCAGACCTAGAAAATACAACACAGGAATTCATATGGAAACACAAACATCCAAGAATAGCCAGAACAATCTTCAGTAAAAAAAATAAAGCAGGTGGTATCACATTACCAGACTTCAAACTTTACTATAAAGCTACAATCATCAAAAAAGCTTGGTATTGGTATAGGAATAGGCATATAGATTAATGGAATAGAATTGAGATTCCAGAAGCAAAACCTCAATTTCTCAACCAACTCATCTTCGACAAAGCCTCCACCACCTATCACTGAGGAGAGGAGAACCTATTCAGTAAATGGTGCTGGGAAAACTGGCTGACCACATGCAGAAGATTGAAACAGGACCCTTATCTATCCCCATGCACAAAGGTGAACTCCCAAATGGATCAGAGACCTAAATG
>NW_007122478.1:0-703 GCF_000164805.1 Carlito syrichta
CTTTCTACGGCCTCATCACTAATTCTGTTGAAATTTATTTCTATTTGAAACATTTACTTGTATAATAGTGACTCAGTTATTTTAATTAAAGGGCAAGTAGTGGTATCCTGTATTTTAGCCCTTTTATTTTTATCCATAAAATCGGGCTCGTAGTTGTACACTGGGATGATGGAAAGAGTAAGTTCTTTAAAAATATTTAAAGCCTCTGCCACCATTTCTGGCCTATAGTAAGCACAAATCAATGACCACTTTCTTTTCTTTTCTTCCTGTTTGTACTGTAAGGTAGAGCATGAACTCATCTGTACAAGAGTCTGTAAGGAAAAATGCTCTGTCAATTAGAGCCTTTTAAAAAGTGAAAATGTCTGTCAGGGATCTTTTCCTAGCAGGAAAGTTGCGGACTAGGATGATTTCTAAGGTTTTATTTGTATGCCGTGATTTTAAGATTCCAAAACAGTGCACAGAATGAGTAGGCTTCATTTAGTAGTACAGGCTCAAGTCTAGGATAATTTAGTTTGAGAGTTAAATTATGAAACAGACGTTAAAACATTTACAAACCTCAGTGAGTTATTTTTTAATTGACAATCCAGTCATTTTGAGAATTTAAGCTGCACTTTATTGTCATAGATTTTCCTTGAGTCATAATAATTTAGTTTGTATATAGAAAGTAATTCCAGCTCTGTATCATTACGAGACAAAATATTAA
>NW_007122479.1:0-517 GCF_000164805.1 Carlito syrichta
CTCTTGGGTTTTCAAGATACACAATCATATCATCTGCAAAGAGAGATAACTTGACTTCCTCTTTTCCTATTTGGATACCTCTGATTGCCTTCTCTTCTCTTATTGCTCAAGCCAGGACTTCCAATACTTTGTTGAACAAGAGGGGTGAGAGTGGGCATCCTTGTCTTGTTCCAGTTTTCAGGAGAAATGGTTCCAATTTTTGTCCGTTTAGGAGTAAGCTGGCTGTGGGTTTCTCATAGATGGCTTTTACTATTTTTAGGTATGTTCCCTGTATGCCTAGATGCTCCAGGGTTTCTATCTAGAAGGGATACTGGATATTATCAAAAGTATTTTCTGCATCTAATGATATAATCATGTGATTTTGTTTTGACATCTGTTGATGTATTTAATTACATTTATGGTTTTATGAATGTTGAACCAGCCTTGCATCCCAGGAATGAAGCCTACTTTATCATGATGGATGATTTTTGAGATGTATTGTTGAATCTGGTTTGCTAGGATCTTGTTGAGGATTTTA
>NW_007122480.1:0-390 GCF_000164805.1 Carlito syrichta
AGTAGCATCCTCGTCGACTGCCTTTTTTGAGTTTATTATCAAAATACACCCCTCACCAACAGATGCCTCAAATATTTATGAGAAAAAAGTGGGTATGTTCACTTGAGTTAACACAAAGACAGAAGGAATTATCGCAGGGTGGAGGACAAAGGTGATTGGATAGAAAGCCATACATACTACCTCAGGGCCACCTATCCTGTGGCAGAAAAGAGGGGGTCTGTGAAGTTTGGAAGGGTGGAGGCTGAGGGGGATGTGCCTAGTCGGGATGGGATGAGACCCTGCAGAGCAGAGCCCACCCATGGGCTGCTCTGCTTGGAGACCCCAGAGCAAGTACCAAGCCCAGGGGTTTGGGCATGTTGTAAGGTGGAGGATCCCAGGACCTTTCGTGCA
>NW_007122481.1:0-778 GCF_000164805.1 Carlito syrichta
CTTTATGGAAACTGGAACCGGGAACTTATTCCTCTTCAGAAACCTAAGTTCCCATACCTTAAGAAGTAAGTTAGACAAGTGGCTTCACACCAAATTAATACATTTTTGCAAAACAAAGGAAACCATGAAAAGAGCAGGGAGACTGCCCAAAGAATGGGAAAAACTATTCTCCAACTCTGTATCTGATAAAGGCATAACATCCAGGATCTACAAGAAACTCAACCACTCGGAAAAAAACAAACAGTTCCTTTCAAACGTGGGCAAAATACATGATTGGACCCTTTCATAATAAGAGATATGGGCAGCCAGCAGACACATGAAAATGTGCTCAGTCTCACTCATCATCAAAGAAATGCAAATGAAAACCACATTGAAATACCACATACCCCCTGTAAGAATGGCCATCATTAATAAAACAAACAGTAACAGATGCTGGTGAGGATTTGGAAAAAAATGCTTCTACACTGCATTTGGACTGAAAACTAGAGCAACGTCTTTGGAGAACATTGTGGCAGTTCCTAAAGGGACAAGCAATTGACCTACCATGTGACTCAGTAATTCCCCTGGAGAGAATATACCTGGAGGAACTCAAATCATTTTACCAAAAAGATACCTGCACAAGTATGTTTGTTGCAGAGCTAATCACAATGGCAAATTACATGGTACCAAACATGTTGCCCAGCAAAGCAGAACGGATAATATAAATGTGGTATATACACACAATGGAATATTATGCAGCCATAAAAAGACAGATATAGGGATTTTGTAGAACGTTTGA
>NW_007122482.1:0-671 GCF_000164805.1 Carlito syrichta
CCATCTCATCAAGGATGAAAAAATTCAAACACAAGAGATTCAGAGAACCCCTGCAAGACAACAAATGAGAAGACCAACTCCCAGACACATAATAATTTGCCTAAACAAAGTAGCTATGAAAGGAAAAATCCTAAAGGCAGCAAGAGAAAAAGGCCAGACTACCTACCAGGGAAAACCAATTAGAATAGCAGCAGATTTGTCCACAGAAACCCTTCAGGCCAGGAGAGCCTGGAGCCCTATCTTTAAAGTTCTAAAAGAGAAACAATATCAACCAAGAATAACCTACCCAGCCAAACTAAGCTTCATTAGTGAGGGAGAATTGAAATCTTTTCCAGACATCCAATCCCTAAGAACCTACGCTGCCACAAGACCACCTATACAAGAAACACTTAAGAAAGTACTGAACACAGAAGAAAAAGAAAAAAGAACAACTGGATTCTTCACAAGAGTACAGGCAAAAGATTAAAAACACACATGAACCAACTCCAAAACCCAAAGAAAGACAACAAATAAACAGGAACAACTCTGTAAGAACCTTATGACAGGGATCAACTCTTGCATTTCAATTATTAGCCTAAATGTGAACAGACTAAATGCACCACTGAAAAAGACATAGAATGGCAAATGTATAATATATCATCAGGCAACAATCTTTGCCTTCAAGAGACTCA
>NW_007122483.1:0-304 GCF_000164805.1 Carlito syrichta
TGCAAGTAACCAGTCATTCTAGGGACTCTTCATTGTCTGTGTTCCAGAATCTGTTTTCTCAGTGTCTGATTTCCCAGGGGTCTGTGTAGGACCTATATTCTTCTTTTGATTTTTCTTCATTTGTGCGGTTTTTTCCCCCTCTACTTTTTCCTTCCCTCCACGTCACCGTCTTCTTTAATTCTGTTATTCACGGGTAAAGGGATTGGTTTTACTTCTGTTTGTTCAATCTCCTATTCTTTATGTATGTCCTCTTACTTTGTTCAATTCTGAAGTTGCACTGTACGTTGGAGATGGTCCTTTTTGC
>NW_007122484.1:0-772 GCF_000164805.1 Carlito syrichta
GAATGAGCTAATTTGAATCTTCTCTCTTCATTGCATAATTAATATTGTTAATGTTCTATAAATTGTGTTTATCTTCTCAAATAACTAACTTTTGTTTTATTGCTCCTTTGTATTTTTTCTAAATTTCAATAGAAAATGTCTATGAGCTTCATAATTTCTAACCTTTTTCTATTGTATTTGATTCTGCATAATTTCTTCTGCTAACTTTTAGCTTGGTTTGTTTATGTTTTTCTAATTCCTTGAGGTGTAATGTTCTGTTGTCAATATGCAGTCCTTCAGACTTATAACTGTAGGCCTTAAGTGCTATAACTTTTCCTATGAAGACAGTTTTGGCTGTACCCCAGACGCATTGAAAGCTTGTTTTAATGTTTTCATTCATTTCAAGGAATTTCATAATTTCCATCTTGATTTCATTGTTGAACCAATGAACATTCAGGAGCAGAATGTTTATCTTTCATATTTTTTGGGGGGGATTCACAAGTTCTTCTTGGAGTTCATTCCACTGTGGTCTGAGAATATGCTTGATGTAATTTTTTTCTTTAATTTATTAAGACTTGATTTATTAAGACACAGTCTATCTTGGAGAATGTTCCATGTACTGAAGAGAAAAATGTACAACTTGTAGTTTGGGAGTGGAAGATTCTTTAGATGTCTGTTAGTTCTATTTGCTCTTTAATCTCAATGTGTTTTTATTGATTTCTACCTTGCTGATCTGCCCATTTCTGCTGGTGGGGTATGAAAATTACTGTAATGGTTTTTACTTCTTTTTTAA
>NW_007122485.1:0-599 GCF_000164805.1 Carlito syrichta
CCATTTCTCTATTACCAATCCTTCAAACAACGCTTAAAACAACCCTGCCTCTCAGTGAGCATATTTTCCCACTTTCCAGTCTCTATGCATCATCTTGCCATCCTATAGCCCCTTTTTCCCAAATGACAAAATCACGCAATGCAGGAACCACTTCCGATGCTTAGAAGCAGTTAAAAGGATGTATCCTGATATTAGATTTAAAACCTGGCCCTAAAATAAAGCCTTTATTAAACACTTACTCTCAGCAGAAACAGAACAAAGCACTACTCATAGTTTATCCTTTTGTTTTTCACAAAATCTTATGCAATAATCTTATTTCCAGGTTTTTTTTTTTTTTTTTGAGTTGGAGTCTCACTCTGTCACCCAGGTTGGAGTGTGGTGGCTATGGGCAGAGCTCAGGTGATCCTTCTGCTGCAGCCTTCCAAGTAACTGGAATTATAGGCGTGTGCCCCACACCTGGCTAATTTTTTGATTTATTGTAGAGATGAGGTCTTGCCAAGTTGCTTAGGATTGTCTCAAACCCTTGGGCACAGACAATACACTCTGGTCAGTCTCCCAAAATGCTGGGATTATAGGCATGAGACACCACACCTGTCCTA
>NW_007122486.1:0-657 GCF_000164805.1 Carlito syrichta
ACAGAATGGGAAAATAATTTGCCAACTGTATATCTGACACCTGGTCTAGCATCTAAGATCTACAAGGAACTCAAACGCGCCGAAAGTAAAAAAACAAGCAATCCCTTTAAAAAGTGGGCTAAAGACATTAATAGACACTGCTCAAAAGGAGATATGCAGGCAGCCAACAGACACATGAAAAGATGCTCAGTCTCATTCATCATCAGAGCAATGCAAATCGAAAGCACACTGAGATACCACTAACCCCTGTAAGAATGGCCATCATTAATAAAACAAATCACAACAGATACTGGTGTGGATGTGGAGAAAAAGAAATGCTTCTAAGCCAGGCTCGGTGGCTCAGCCTGTAATTCCGCGCCTTGGGGGGCTAAGGTGAGTGGATTACCTGAGCCTGGTGGTTTTGAGACCCGCCTGGGCAACTTGGCGAGACCTCATCTCTACAATAAATTTATAAAAAGTAGCCAGGTGTGGTAGTGCGCGCCTGTAGTTCCAGGTACTCGAAGGCTGAGGCGGGAGGATCGCCGGAGCCCAGCAGGTCGAAGCTGCGGTGGCCGGGAACGGCTACTGCACTCTGGTCTGGGCGACAGAGTGAGACTCCAACTCAAAAGAAAAAGAGAAAAAAGAAAATAAATGCTTTCTACACTGCTGGTGGGAAAA
>NW_007122487.1:0-740 GCF_000164805.1 Carlito syrichta
CTCTACTTTTGGACACTTGAATATAAATAGTTTATAGCAGGTTAAGTTTTGTTAAACACTTGGTGAATAGTCAATTCCAAAATAACATGCTTTACCAAGCACCAGGCACAGGTCATTGTTTTATTCTTTCTTCTGCATTTGTCTTAGTAAATTCAGCCACACTTTTTCATATGGTTCACTCATTTTCACAACAAATGTTTGTGTCAAGGGAGAGAGAATAGGTGAACCAATTTTACATATTTTAGAGTTATAAAAATATTTTTAATATAAGGTGATGCCCTCATTAAAAAGTGTACAAGTAAAATTATGTCAAAATTTTAAAGATAAATAACTCTTTGCTAGGAGACTAAAATAGTTTTTACTAAAGGGAGGTCCTTACAGGTGACATTCAAAGAATGGATAGGATTTGAACATCCACTTGTGTATAAATAGAGAAAAGCATTTCCAACCACAAATGCAGTAAAGTTCAGTTAAAGAAATAAAAACTTGGAAAATAAATACATAGATGACATCTACCAAGCACCGATAGCCTTCAGTTGAATTTATATCAGATCACACTGCATTTCAAAAATTCTTTCTTTAGATGTGGAGAGAGGGCTAATAACACAGAACACAGGCCACAGTCAGAAGTGCCTCTACATGCTCTCTTTTCTCTGTCCCCAGTCCAATTATGCAGCAATAAGACTTTCTCCAGAGTTCAATTCACCTGTAATGCACCTTCTCTGCATTCCTTGATTGCT
>NW_007122488.1:0-664 GCF_000164805.1 Carlito syrichta
CCTGGTCTCAAACCATTGGGCTCAAGCAATCCCCTCATGTCAGGCTCCCAAAGTTCTGGGATTACAGGTTGAGCCACCGAGTCCAGCCTATATATATTTTTAATGTGTATTCCTTCAGATGAACTGCATGTCCAATTCAAAACACTTTAGGATGGCACGGAGTTTAGTGATGTGCTGGGAGAGTTACATCCATATGATGGCATCTCCCTATTCTGGAGCAACAAGGTCAACACTACTTAGTGAGAAGACCTCTTGCAAGGTGTGTTCTGAGTGGATCACGTAGGTTTGCTCATGTGACACTCTCAGCAATGGTGTGCTGCTTTGATCCCATGTTAGGTATGGAAACTGAGAAAAACAAAAACGCAAACCCACCTAATTTGTAGGTGGTATTTTTGGGAAACCAGGCAGTTTGACTTCACCGTCTCTGTTCTTAGTCCTATCCTTTATGAGTTTTTTGTTCATTCTTCTTTTTTTGTCCTGTCCTTAATAGAGTTTTTAGCTGGTTTTTATTTTCTTTTTAAGTCTGGCAAAGTTCCCATTTTATTTGTCTTAGTGTGTTTTCCCTCTTGTCCTGTTGGTGCAAGGAATGGTGTTGTTTTTCTTTACGTTTTCTTTCTTTCTTTTTTGAATTGGAGTCTCACTCTGTTGCTGAGGATGGAATGCA
>NW_007122489.1:0-318 GCF_000164805.1 Carlito syrichta
CTAGATAGCTAGCTAATTAAGTCAGCTAGTTAAGTCAAATTGCTAGCTAGTTATGTCAGTTAGTTAAGTCAGCTGGCTAGCCAGATGCCTATCAGGGTATCTATCTAGTTAAGTCACCTTGCCAGCCAGATGGCTAGCTAGTTAAGTCACCTAGTTAAGTCAGCTCGCTGGCCAGCACATTAGCTAGGTAGTTAGGTTGTTAAATAAGCTGGCAAGACAACAGGCTATGTAGGTAGGTAGCTAGTTAAGTCAGCTGGCTAGCCATCAGGCTATCTAGTTATGTCAGCTAGTTAAGTTAGCTGGCTATTCAGCTGTCTA
>NW_007122490.1:0-436 GCF_000164805.1 Carlito syrichta
GAGGCTTCATTCCTGGGATGCAAGGCTGGTTCAACATTCATAAAACCATAAATGTAATTAAATACATCGACAGATGTCAAAACAAAAACCACATGATTATAGCATTAGATGCAGAAAAAGCTTTTGATAAAATCTAGCACCCTTTCTTGATAAAAACCCTTGAACATCTAGGTATATGGGGAACACACCTCAAAATAGTAAAAGCCATCTATGAGAAATCCATAGCCAGCATATTCCTAAACGGACAAAAATTGGAACAATTTCCCCTGAAAACTGGAACAAGACAAGGATGCCCACTCTCACCCCTCCTGTTCAACATAGTATTGGAAGTCCTGGCTCGAGCAATCAGAGAAGAGGAGGCAATCAGGGGTATCCAAATAGGAAAAGAGGAAGTCAGGTTATCTCTCTTTGCAGATGATATGATTGTGTACCTTGA
>NW_007122491.1:0-695 GCF_000164805.1 Carlito syrichta
CACTCTATTTCCCAGACTGGAGTGTAGTGGCCGCTCCCGGCCACCGCAGCCTCGACCTGCTGGGCTCCGGCGATCCTTCCGCCTCAGCCTTCCAAGTAGCTGGAAATACAGGTGTGAGTTACCACGTCCGGCTAATTTCTGATTTATTGTAGAGGTGAGGTCTCACCAAGTTGCCCAGGCGGGTCTCGAACCCTTGGGCTCAGGCAATCCACTCACCTCAGCCTTCCAAAGTGTGGGATTATAGTTTGAGCCACCGAGCCCAGCTAACATTTACATTTTGGCAACAAAGACCTCGGATAAGTGTGCACTTCATTTACAATGTTCTGCTGATGCATAAACCAACAGATCAAACATTTTATTCCATCTTGAAAAATACGTTGGACAATTGAAATTTTAGCACTAAGTTTCATGTTTCCTAACTGGAAAGTTATTGCTCAGCGAATTTCAATGCCTCTCTCTATTGTCTCATAAGAAGCCAAGAAGGCTGGGCTTCAATTCACATGAGGACATGTATTCACTTTGAGTGTCACCATGAAGTCACACTGGTAGTCATTTGCAATTATGTTGAATGATATAAAGCAGAGACTGGCATCAGGAGACCCAGGTCACAGTCTCTCCTCTGTCTCTGATTACTGAATCCCTTAACTACTCTAGCTTCAGTTTCTTTATCTATACAATGATAAGTTGGTTTAGAT
>NW_007122492.1:0-625 GCF_000164805.1 Carlito syrichta
CCTACTCTCTATAAGGAAATATAGATGAATTAAAGACAGAAAGATTTTAAAACATAACTTAGTAGAAGACCATCCCTTTTCTTTAGAGTCTATCCAACATAAAGAGGAATGCACAAACACAGAAAAACTGTACAACAAAAAACTAAGTTTTATTAAAGTCCTACTCTTTGTTTCTCTACCACTTATTTCTGGATGACACCTTACATATGTTCTGAGTTGCTTTTCCTCCTAAAACTGCCTACCACAACTATCTAGTATCAAGGGGATAAGAGATCAAATTCCATGAAAATGAGGAGTGGGTAGACTTGGCTAATTAATGGCCTCATTCTCCACAAAGGTTTTAACAGATAAAGAAAATCATTCATGGATGCATATCCTACTATGAAGTTGAGCTCAGTTAATAGTGAAAACTGACCTGAGCCCGCGAATTCAAGACCCGCCTGGGCAACTTGGCGAGACCTCATCTCTACAATAGATTAAAAAGTTAGCCGGGCGTGGTAGGGCGCCCCTGTAGTTCCAGCTACTTGGAATGCTGAGGCGGGAGGATGGCCGGAGCCCAGCAGATCAAGACCGCGGGGTCTGGGAGCGTGCCACTGCACTTCAGTCTGGGTGACAGAGTGAGACT
>NW_007122493.1:0-783 GCF_000164805.1 Carlito syrichta
TCCTCGGGACCTAGGGGATTGTTTGTTACTGCTCCTTCTCCAGGAATTAGGCCCCCTTTCGGCCCTTTTTCTATCTCACAGTTTATAGGTCAGAAACACCTTTCCTGGCTACCTTTTTCCAGCTACCAAGCACACACGTATGGGACGGGATCATTCAGGTGTATTTGCCACCACAAGGAATTTGGATAAATCTGTGGATTATTTACTTTGTGTTTCACTCCCAGGGAACAGGAACAAAACCTGCTGTACTCAATAATGCTTCCTCAGCACCTGGTCCAACCCAGCCCAAGTTTGATGAACAAATAAATGAACAACCACAGGTGACTAGGCCATGGATGGACACATGAATGACACAACTGGGGTGAGACAGATCTCTCCAGAAAATGCAAATCTGGTGATGCTTGAACTACAACGTGGTGGGAAGGAGAAACCAAAGCATGAACAGGAGTCTGGGAAGAAAGTAGGGAAGGAGGTGGAGGAACAGGAGAAGGGAGGAACAGACCAGGGCTGGAGAAAGAAGAGACAAAACAAAATGGGCAGAGATGAAAGAGAAAGGGAGAGACTTCTACATCCAGTCAAGATGGAGTACTAGGCACTGGATTTAGCTTCCCCCTAAAACCACCAAGAAAAAATACTCAAAATATGTAATAGAACACTGATTTTCAATGGCAGGATGGTGATGCATGAGAGACAGGAAACTAACAAGGTGGGCCCTGTGATTATTCTCAGTGTACTGTCTTAACACGGTTTCCAGGCCATGGTACAAGAAGGGACCTCTAGGGG
>NW_007122494.1:0-679 GCF_000164805.1 Carlito syrichta
CAGGCTGAGGTGAGTGGATTGCCTGAGCCCACGGGTTCGAGACCTGTCTGGGGCAGCGAGACCTCATCTCTACAATAAATCAAAAAATTAGCCGGGCGTGGTAGCACATGCCTGTAATTCCGGCTACTCGGAAGACTGAGGAGGAAGGATCGCAGGAGCCCAGCAGGTCGAGGCTGCGGTGGCCAGAAGCAGCCACTGCACTCCAGTCTGGGCAACAGAGTGAGACTCCAATTCAAAAAAAAAAAGAAAGAAAGAAAATGGGGAGAGCAGGAAGTGGTAAAAGAACCCTGAGGAAAAAGCAGGGCTGGGCGGTAAGGAAGGAGTGGCTGCAGGCAAATGATCTGGCCCCTGGAAGAAGTATCACTTCCTTGCGGGTCTCCTCTAGGGCCTTCTCCCTCCGGCCTCCCCTACAGCCACAGTTCTGCTCCCCATGACACAGCTTCCCCCTGGAAAGCAGAAGTGGCCCTCCCTCACCAGAGGGCCTGAGACAAGCTTTTCCATTCCCCTGCCCCGGTGGGGATTCACATTTGCAGGAAGAGTTAGAGGCCCCCAGAGGCCAAAACACCAAGACTAGGTCATAGCTTCCCTGGAAGGCAGAATGAATACAGACCCATCTCCCTGACCTCACAGTGCCTGCGGGTGGGTCCAAAGAAGTCACCTGAGCTCCCCATCAGATGTT
>NW_007122495.1:0-698 GCF_000164805.1 Carlito syrichta
CTTTTTAGTTTAGTCTCATTTGTTAAGTTTCGGTTTTGTTGCCTACGCTTTTGAGGTCTTATACATTCTTTGCCTAGACCATGTCCAGCAGAGGTTTTCCTACATTTTCTTCTAGCATTTTTATAGTTTCAGGTCATACATTTAAATCTTTAATCCATTTTGAGTTGATTTTTATGTATGGTGAGAAATGGGGTCAAGTTTCATCCTTCTGTATATGACTGTCTTGTCTTTCCAGCACCATTTATTCGAGAGGGTGTTCTTTATTCATTTTCCCTACTCATATTTTTTACAGAAGCGTAAGAGAGAGTATCCATGTCTTACCACCTTATTAAGCTGCTCATGGGCAGTAGAATATTGCAACAAGGAGCTTCTCATGTGTCCATTCATGTAGGAAATAATGCAGGAGTTGTGCCTCTACTATTTATTTGTTACTTCTAGGAGTGAGAACGAGACAATATATCATGTGTAAGACTGAGATGAAGAATATTTGTATGACCTAGGCAGGAAAAACACAAGGGACATTCATTTCAAGGGATCTGATTTAATGTTCAGGGAGGTCAGCATGGTCAACACAAGGGTGAATGTGCCATGGGAACTTCTCCCACCTTGCACCATCCTCACCTCCTTCCCCAAACACTCACTCGCTGAACTCAAAGACTCTCATGAAGCATCTGTGTGATGTGCCTGAGCACCGATGG
>NW_007122496.1:0-689 GCF_000164805.1 Carlito syrichta
GGTTTGTCTCAAACCCCTGGTCTCAGGCAATCCTCTCGCCTCTGCCTTCCAAAGTGCTAGGATGACAGGCATAAACCAACATGCCTGGCTTACTTGTACAGCTTACACCTCCTCTCCAGTAAAGCTCAGGTCCCCTGACAGAAAAAATCCTGTCTGTGTTTCTCATTGCCACACCTGAGAGCCCACTCCCTCCTGAAGTGTTAGCAGAAGAGACTCTATCTGGAGACACCAGACACACAGTGCTCTTTTGGATTTGTTACAGCTTGTGCCTATGCATCCTCAAAAAATAAAGGGCAAAGCCATGAGCCTTTTGTATGACCACCTGTAGAATTTCACCTGTGGTGAAATTATAGGCCAGTTTTCCCACAGCAGGAAGCATTTAGTGGTTCTTGTCCATTCTCTTTTTTCCAAACCATTAACCTGGCTTTTATTTACTTATTTATTTATTTAGAGTCAGGGTCTCACTCTGTCACCCAGACTGGAGTACAGTGATGTGATTTCAACTCACTGCATCCTCTGTCTCTTGGCTCAAAATTAATCCCATTTCAGCCTCTCAAATAACTGGGACTGCAGGAACGCACCACTACATCCAGTAATTTTTAAAAATTTTTCTGTAGAGATGGGGTCTCACTATGTTACCCAGTCTGATCTCAAACTTTTGGCTCAAGCAATTCTCCCACCTTGACCTC
>NW_007122497.1:0-614 GCF_000164805.1 Carlito syrichta
CGTAATAGAACTTTCTTCTCTTCTTTTCTAGTAGGTGTAGTCCTTCCTTAATTTCAACTCATTAAAAAATCTTTTATAGTCTAGGCAGTGGAAGGAAGCCTGGTTCAAATTTCTTAAAATCTTCAGTCTCATAAAACTCCAGGCTCTCCCCCCTCTAAGATTCTGTGTTTTAAATAACCTCTTAGAGCCAGTAATAGCTTTAACAAAATATATGGCTTCAGGCCTAAATTCTTCTGTTAGTGGGAGGCCTTTTTTTGAAAAGCTCCTGAAGGCCACACCTACTCTTCACACGCAAAAAGTCTTTAATTCGCTACTTATCTGATCACCCTTCTCTGGGTCTGTGTTTTCAAGTCTTTTGGAGAGTCAGAGAGAATTACTTTTACTTGGAGGTCTTCATGACAACACCTGTCTATTTCATCTTTTTTTAGAGGGGGAAGGAAACTGATGAAGAAATATATACAAGATCTCTACTTAATTCACTGATTTACTTATTCATTCATCCATGAGAAAGTTATAAAATATAATAATAAAGAGTAATTATTAGCATTTGTATGAAACACTATTAAACATTATCTCATTTATTATTGGTGTCAACTCAAAGAAGTGAATATGAT
>NW_007122498.1:0-502 GCF_000164805.1 Carlito syrichta
CCTCTTAAAAGCGGATCATACTTCCTTATTTAAATCATCTTGAGAAAAGACTGCTCCCCAGAAAGGAGATGAGAGTAGGAGAAGAAGGATTTGGACTAGCAGAAAAACAGGTTTTCAGCCTCTGTTTGGCTCAAATGCTCCAAGCATTTCAAGCCTGCTATTGGGGGGAATCCCCTGCCAGGTGGAGCAGTATTTTAAGTCAGTACAGTAGTTCTTGATAAACATCAACTCACCTCACTTAATGAGTAAAATGTTATTAAACACTCCCGCAACAGTGTGTACTTTGTTTCTAAGCTTTCTTTACAACTTAGTTTTTTGTTTTTTGTTTTTTGTTTTTTGAGTTGGAGTCTCACTCTGTCACCCAGACTGGAGTTCAGTGGACGCTCCCGGCCACCGCAGCCTCGACTTGCTGGGCTCTGGCGATCCTTCCGCCTCAGCCTTCCGAGTAGCCGGAATTACAGGCATGCGCTGCCACGCCCAGCTGATTTTTTGATTTATTGTA
>NW_007122499.1:0-810 GCF_000164805.1 Carlito syrichta
CCTCAGTCTTCCAGTAGCCAGAACTGCAGGCATGAGCTACTACACCTGGCTAATTTTTTGATTTATTGGAGAGATGGTGTCTCACCATGTTTTCCAGGCTGGTCTTGAACCCACAGTCTTAGGCAACCCTCTTGCTTTATCCTCCCAAAGTATTGGGATTACAATCTTGAGCCACTGCATCCAGCCATTTTTCTCTTTTTTTTTGAGTTGGAGTCTCACTCTGTCGCCCAGACTGGAGTGCAGTGGCCGCTCTCGGCCACCGCAGCCTTGACCTGCTGGCCTCTGGCGATCCTTCCGCCTCAGCATTCCGAATAGCCAGAATTACAGGCGCGCGCTACCACGCCCGGCTAATTTTTTGATTTATTGTAGAGATGAGGTCTCGCTGCTCAGGCAGGTCTCAAACCCGCAGGCTCAGGCAATCCACTCACCTCAGCCTCCCAAAGGCGCGGGATTACAGGCTGAGCCACCGAGCCCGGCTCTTTTTCTCTTTTTATAAGTGCATTAATCTCATCTTGAGAGCCAACCCTCATAACCTAATCTAACCCCAATTCTGTCCTAGAGGCTTCATTTACAAATGCCATCAAACTGGAGAGTAGGGTTTCAATGCCTGAATTTGGGGGTGACACAGACCCTCAGCCTATTGCAAGAAGGAATAAATTATAGTGAGTTTTTGGAAAGTCCATGCCAATCTATATTCAAATATTGTATTTCTTTAATCTTGTTATTTTGTCATAATGATATTTGATTCCAAAAATATCGTGTATAAGTAAGTAATATGTGTTTTACAATCTTATGCTAAATTTTTTTTTT
>NW_007122500.1:0-670 GCF_000164805.1 Carlito syrichta
CGGTGAGTTAGCCCTAAGAATTCATCTGACGTTTGACTGAAAATCCCCTGAGTGGGGCCATAATTATATTTCAGCTGCCTGAATGTCTGGCATGAATGATGATTCACTTAGAGATTGAGGTAATTGGCTTATTGGCCTATGCCAATACAGAAAGAAAATAGGAAAAGGCTGTGAAATTAGAATACAATGGTTAATTCAAGGAACTATCGAGTTAGACAATAACGATGAGAGAAAATAAGAAAACAAGAGAGTTGCATGATCTGAACATAGTGGTTAAAATATCTTAAAAGTTTAAGATTTAATAAACTGGCCTTTAGAATTGTAATGGGATTATTCCTATCCAATTTATAGGAACACTGAAAATTCACAGTTCATATTACAAATATAAAAGAGATACTAAAGACAAATCAAAAAATATATATGGACATCTTTCATTTTATTGTGCTTTGCAGGTACTGCATTTTTCACAAATTGAAGGTTGTAACAATCCTGTGTAGAAAAAGTCAACTCAAAAAAAATAAAAATAAAAAAATAAATCTAAAGCCGGGCTCAGTGGCTCAGCCTGTAATCCCACGCCTTTGGGAGGCTGAGTGAGTGGATTGCCTTAGCCCACGGGTTCGAGACCCGCCTGGGCAGCGAGACCTCATCTCTACAATAATGAAAAAATCAG
>NW_007122501.1:0-627 GCF_000164805.1 Carlito syrichta
GTTTTCTAATAATGCCAGCACAGTTGTTACTTGTTTTAGTTTTGTATCAATCAATAATTACCTTTCAGAGAAGAGATAGTAAAAAAGCAGTTGTTTACTGAATGTGTGTCCTTTGTTAGTAATCAATTCCTTAGACGGTGTGTTATAGATATTCTTGCTATTGATAAGGAAGCTGAGGCTGAGAGATAGTAACTTGCTCATTTCACTACTAAATAAATGGAACCCTAGTCAGCCTGACTCCCAAACCCATATGTGTTATTTAACTTTGAAATACTACTTAAGAAATAAATCACGATGATAATAAGTGGAATGTAATGTCCTGGACTTCAGTTTGTCAAGTACATTTAATACATTAACTTTGGCCGGGCTCGGTGGCTCAGCCTGACATCCCAGCACTTTGGGAGGCCAAAGTGAGTGGACTGTCTGAGCCCGTGGGTTCGAGACCCACCCGGGCAACTTGACAAGACCTTGTCTCTACAATAAATACAAAATTAGCCGGGCGTGGTAACACGCGCCTGTAGTTCTGGCTACTTAGAAGGCTGAGGTGGAAGGATTGCTGGAGCCCAGCAGATTGAGGCTGCGGTGGCCGGGAGCGTGCCACTGCACTCCGTCTGGGCTATAGAGTGA
>NW_007122502.1:0-318 GCF_000164805.1 Carlito syrichta
GCTAAATGCTGAGCCTGTACCAACCCAACCTTGTACAAACACTGCAGATCAAAGTGATCACCTGATAGTTAACATTTAATGATAGACAAGACCCTTCAGAGGACACACGTTATCCTTGTGTTGCTTTGTTGTACAAGTTCTTTAACAGATCTTCAATGAGATGTGAGGGCATGGGGAAATAGGGAGGACAGAGAGAGTTGGTGTTGTAAAAACTGGAAAGAAGACCATTGTGGTTGGAGTGTCATAGACAGGCGGTGATTAGTCTGGTCTGATTTCTGTATTTGTTGTTTGTTCCATCAGTCTCCTTCCATGCTCATG
>NW_007122503.1:0-348 GCF_000164805.1 Carlito syrichta
CTTGCCTGTAGTTCCAGCTACCTGGAAGGCTGATGCTGAAGGATCAACGGAGACTTTTTTTTTTTAGAAAGAGATGGGGAAAAGTATGTTGAGTTGGATAGAAAAAACATTTAAATTTGATTGTGTAGTTTATTCATCTGGATAAAAGAAGCAAATGCAAGTTACATTTTTAGAAGCTGTTTTTCTGAAGAACAATTGGACCTAATTCTCTCTGGTCAAACTTACACACATTTGGAAGAAATCAGCCCCATTGAAATGGAAGGCTCTAGCTGAAGCAAGGGGGTGAATGAACACTGTGACTGCCTTTGGGCTTAAAAGCTCTCAATGACATTTTTGCAAATATTTTGT
>NW_007122504.1:0-667 GCF_000164805.1 Carlito syrichta
GGGTTACTTGGCCACCCTTTATATTTTCTTAACAGCCAGTCCAGCTTCTAATACTACATGTACCACTTTGTGTCTTGATAATTGTTGTCAACACAGTAAAATGAGTTCCTCAAGTGCGGGAAACAGGCTGCTGTGTCCCCAACATTGAGCAGAGTGTTGGAATTGAGTGAAGTGACAGTCACAGAATCTTAGACCCAGTGGGACTTTATTCCTCATCATCTGCAATTCCTCATTTGACAGGTGAGAAAGCTAGTCTTGGCAAGGCTGATACTAAGCAGTAGTAGGATTGGGATAAATCCTTGGGTGTCCTGATCCTCAGCTCAGCAGTTGAATGTTTTTTTATTTTAAGCATCTACTTTGGGCTGGATTCTCAGTCATGGATGCCCACTGCAATAACTTGGGGAGTATAAAAACTAAGTCTAGAGATTCTGAGTTAATCAATTTGAAATGTGGCCTTGACACTGGGTTTTTTGTTTTTGTTTTTAGTTGGAGTCTCACTCTGTTGCTCAAGCTGGAGTGCAGTGGCATGCTCACAGCCACTGCAGCCTCGATCTGGTGGGCTCAGGTGATCCTTCTGCCTCAGTCTTCCAAGTGGCTGGAAATACAGGCATGTGCCACCATGCCTGGCTAATTTTTTGATTTATTGTAGAGTTGAGGTCTTGCCAAT
>NW_007122505.1:0-464 GCF_000164805.1 Carlito syrichta
ATGCCCCCTCACTTGAGAGTGGAAGTAGAAAAAGAGAGAAGGTTATTTATTTGTTGTTTTGTCTTGTTTTTGTTTTTGTTTTTGTTTTTGAGTTGGAGTCTCATTCTGTCACCCAGTCTGGAGTGCAGTGGCCACTCCCGGACACCATAGCCTTGACCTGCTGGGCTCTGGCGATCCTTCCACCTCAGCCTTCCGGGTAGCCAGTATTACAGGAGTGCGCTACCATGCTCGGCTAATTTTTTTTTTTAAATTGTAGAGATGAGGTCTCACCTGCCCAGGCGGGGCTCCAACCTGCGAGCTCAGGCAATCCACTCACCTCAGCCTCTCAAAGGCACGGGATTACAGGCTGAGCCACCAAGCCTGGCTTGTCTTGTTTTTTTGAGTTGGAGTCTCACTCTGTCCCCCAGGTTAGAGTGCTAGGCCACACTCATGGCCACCCCAGCGTCAACCTGTTGGGCTCCAGC
>NW_007122506.1:0-476 GCF_000164805.1 Carlito syrichta
ATGATCCCATTTATTCAGAGAGTGCCAAAAAATATATAGACACTTTTAAAAACTTTAAAAAAAATTTTTAAATTTAAAAACGTGGAGTACAATTCAGGGTTAAATACATGTGTGGGCATCAAGTGTGGGTACCTGTCAGAGACCGGTTCTGATCTATGAGGGGGGTTGGACCCGCACCAGAGAGTCAAGACGGCAAGAAAAGACCACTCAGAGGCAGTTCTTCTGGGATCAGTCTGATCAGGACTGAGTCCAAATTTTATTCAGACTCCTTCTAACTTATATACCATTTTCTATACCCTCTAGCAGTGTGATAATTACTTGCTGGGGGCGTACAAATTCCATGATGTATATCACACTTTACAAACTATGCATCACAAGACCATCACGAGACTTGCAAGTTCCAAGCAAACAATTACAATTCCATGATGCATGACGTGCTTCACAAAACTTACTTTAATATCACAGGTGCACAGTTT
>NW_007122507.1:0-820 GCF_000164805.1 Carlito syrichta
AAGACAAACAGATTCATTTAAATCACTCTCATGTGTAACTTTGTTTCAGTTCAGGATTCTCACTGTGTGCTTCCATTTCCTTGTTATAAAGACTATTAGGCAGTTGGGGGAAATACAAAAATTACCCTAAATTCTATTCAATAAATATTAAAACTTTCAGACAAATTTTCTCAATTGTAAAATACTTTGCAACATCAAGTAATTATATGCAGTTAAAACCCCATTGTTGGTTTACTTTCCCTTGTTAATTTATAATATAATTACCTGTACTAAGGAAAACTAACAGATTAGCAAGCACTGGAAATCAAAAATATCTCTCAACATCACAAAAATAAAGACAAACTTTTATTCCACTCGTGGAGTATTTCAGATTTCAGATAAAACTATTTAATACTTTCCACTTTTTTAATAAACCATAAAGAATCTCAAGAGTATTTCCTTGGAGACAATGTTCTCGGCTCTTTGTAAATATATGGAAGAGGCTTTCTCCTGTGCCTGCCTTCTCCCTGGGCCATGACTCAGACACCCGGGACTGGGATTAGGGAGTTTCACTCTGGAGCATATTGCTCCTTTTCCTCCCTGGTCCCCCATCTTCCAGTGGGTGGGCGGTTACTGAATCTACATTTAAACCTCAGATCAGAAACAAACCTACACTCTCCTCCATGTCATGCAATGAGCCCAGAGGCAGACATCGTAGATGTTTTCCTGGGCTCAGCCCACAGCGACATTCTCTGCCCTTCCTGCCTCACATGAATCCATATGGGGGTTTCTTCCTATAGCAGATGCTTGTACCTGGGCCTGAAAAACCTTCTGCTGGGCA
>NW_007122508.1:0-731 GCF_000164805.1 Carlito syrichta
TCTGCTAGGCCTATGCACTCAATGTAGGATCATATACGCTGAAAAACAGGGAGAATCAGGTGTCACGCCAAAGACCAAGCCAGTATAATACTTGTTGCCCCCCCCATTCAGTGACGTGCCGTTTTGAGGAATGTCTCCCATGGAAGACTCTTGTTTTCCGGAAAGCAAACAATGGCTCTCGGGCCTCGTTGGCAAATGAAGCCGCAGAGCCATTGTATTCCGTGTGAGACGCCCGTGTCAAAAGAGAAAACTTTTCAGCATTCTCCGCTGAATGAAGCATGCTTGGCTACCCAAGGCTGTGGAGATCTGGATCCAGTCAGTGCAGCACCTGAAGTTGCACTCTGGTCACCAAATGCTCCCTGCCTAGTATGGTGTATATGCAGGGGAGCTCTGAGAATCAGGGCGGAGAGCACGCACAAAGCCAGTGTATACAGACTGCCAGTGAAGTGCAGTGCAGCGCAGGCTTCAATAGCGTGTCCCCAGGAAGACCCAGCTTCACCCCCAGTGTAACAGAGGCTCTCCGTGCTTACTCAGCAATGAAAACGGCACAGCCCTGGTAGTCCTTATTGGGTTAAAGTGCCGTAGGGAAAAACAACTTCGAATTCTCCCCATCCACACATAATGCTCTCCTGCTCGTGACTGTGGAGCACTTGTGTCACTCATTGCGGCACTATGTCTTGCAGATTTCTCTCCGTGAAACACGGAGGTTTCACGCTCGTACGCAAAGGGCC
>NW_007122510.1:0-617 GCF_000164805.1 Carlito syrichta
CAGATGTTGGCTCCCAACAATATATCTTTCCCTCAACTGCATCGATGAGAAACTGAAGCTTAAGCACATGACAATGTATTCAAGATATATTACTAAGTCTGTTTTAAGAACACCACTTGTCTATTGACACTAATCTCATGTTGATATTTTTTCACTCTGCCTGCTGAAAATAAATATTCATGTCTAAGAAATGAACACATATCTAATGAAAATACCTGTCTAAGAATGAAAGCAATTATACTAAGGTGATTCATTTGAGAGCACTGTCAAATGACTCAAGAAATAAACATGCTTGATTACCAAACTAAGCAGAGACAGTTCATAATCATAAAGAGCAACATATGCCAATTCTTTAAAAATACTTGCTTTAACTTATTAGTCTAAGAATAAACTCTGCATCGGTTTAAGGAAATATAAAAATATTATTTCCACTTTTTCTTTTATAAAAAAAATGGATTTAGAGAACATGCTAAATTTATCCCTAGGAGAAAATTCTACCCGCGTCATTTCCATAATTCTATCCATGTGTAATATATTTTCCCTTTCCATTTTAAATATATTAAATTTGAATCACGTTCACATCAGCTTTTATTTTCAAGGATACTCTTTATGTCTAA
>NW_007122511.1:0-474 GCF_000164805.1 Carlito syrichta
TGATTTGGGGATAGTTCCATCTTTTTCAATTGCCTGGAATAACTTCAGTAGGATTGGTATCAGCTCCTTCTTAAATGTTTCGTAGAATTCTGCTGGAAAGCCATCTGGACCAGGGCTTTTTTTTTTGTAGGAAGTTTTCTTATTGCATAGTCGATTTCCTTGGTTGTTATTGGTCTATTTAGGGTCTCAATTTCTTCTTGTTCAAACCTGGGTAGGTGGTGTGAATTCAGAAAGTCCTCCATGTCCTAAAGGTTTTCACGTTTGTTTCCACACAAGTGTATGTAATAGTCTCTAATGATCTTTTGTATTTCTTCAAGGTCAGATGTGACTTCATCTTTTGTGTTTCTGATTGTGCTTATTTGGTTTTTCTCTCGTTTTTTCTTGGTCCTTCTAGCTAGGGGACCATCGATCTTGTTTATCTTTTCAAAGAACCAGCTTTTTGTTTCATTGATTTTTTTGTATTATATTTTTGCC
>NW_007122512.1:0-705 GCF_000164805.1 Carlito syrichta
TAGAGATGAGGTCTCACCAAGTTGCCCAGGTAAGTCTTGAACCCTTGGGCTCAGGCAATCCACTCACCTCAGTCTCCCAAGATGTGGGATTACAGGCTGAGCCACCGAGCCTGGCTTCTTTGATTTCACATATGACTCAAGGTTCATCCATGTTGGAGCATGTGTCATAATTTCACTTATTCTGTGTGTATGTATGTGTGTTTGGGTCTCACTCTGTCACCCAGGCTAGAGTACAGTGGCATGATCACAGCTCACTGCAGCCTCAACCTCCTGGGCTCAGTTTCCTGAGGTACTGGGACCTCAGATGAGTGCCACTACATTTGGCTAATTTTTTATTTTTTTGTAGAGACAAGGTCTTGCTATGTTGCCTAGGCTGGTCTTGAACTTCTGGGCTCAAAAAATCCTCTCACCTTGGCCTACCAAATGTTGGGATTTCATGCCTAAGCCACTGAGCCCTGCAAAATTTCATTTGTTTTTAACTTTAATTTTGAATACTCTGCCACCTTCACTGTTCACTTGCCTCAGGGAACTTCTTGTTCCTTGAATGAATGCAATCATGTTTTCAATAAATTAAATTTGAGGATAGAAACATGTACTTCTGACAATACCTGCAAGATAGCTTATAGAGCAGATAAAAGTAGAAAAATTAAACTAGAGAAGACAAAAATGCCATGTATAATGACTTAACTTTCTTATGTTGTTACT
>NW_007122513.1:0-738 GCF_000164805.1 Carlito syrichta
GGTCTCGAACCTGTGGGCTCAGGCAATTCACTCACCTCGGCCTCCCAAAGTGCTGGGATTACAGGCTGAGCCACTGAACCCGGCCTAAATTGAAGTATTTTTTTCATTTCTTTTTCAGATAGTTTGCTATTGGCATATAGAAACACTAATAATTTTTGTATTTCCATTTTGTATCCTGCAACATTACTGAAGTCATTGATGAGTTCTAAGAGTCTTTTGGTGGAGTCTTAAGAGTTTTCTATATATAAGATGTCGTTTGTAAACAGATATAAATTTGACTTACTCATTCTTAAACTGGATGCTTTAATTTTTTTTCTTGACAACTGGTCTGGATAGGTATACCAGTACTCGGCTGAATAAAAATAATTCAATTGGACACCCTTGTCTTGTTCCAGATCTTAGAGGAAATGCTTTCAACTACTCTTTACTCAATTTGATAATATCTCTGGGTTTGTTTTTATAACTTTCTCTGTGTTGAGATACATTCATTCTACACCTAATTGTGCAAAATTTTATGGATAGAAGTTGAATTGTATCAAATAATTTCTTACAGCATCTGTTGAATGATCATATACTTTTTGCCCTTGATTTTGTTGATGTAATGTATCATATTTATTTATTTGCATATGCTGAATCACTCTTGGTGAATGTCATTTGATTATGGTAAATAATCATTTTAATATGCTATTTTAAATTTGGTTTTCTAATATTTTGTCTAATATCTACATTTATGAAAAA
>NW_007122514.1:0-797 GCF_000164805.1 Carlito syrichta
AAGATCTTTACAAGGAAAACTACAAAACACTGCTCAAAGAAATCAAAGTTGACACAAACAAGTGGAAAAATATCCCATGCTCATGGATCGGAAGAATCAACATTGTGAAGATGTCCATCTTACCTAAGGCAATCTACAAATTCAATGCAATACCCATCAAATTACCAGCAACATTCTTCTCAGACCTAGAAAAAACAATGCAGGAATTCATATGGAAACACAAACATCCAAGAATAGCCAGAACAATCCTCAGCAAAAAAAACAAAGCAGGTGGTATCACATTACCAGACTTCAAACTTTACTATAAAGCTATAATCATCAAAACAGCTTGGTATTGGTATAGGAACAGGCATATAGATCAATGGAATAGAATTGAGATTCCAGAAGCAAAACTTCAATTTCTCAACCAATTCATCTTTGACAAAGCCTCCACCACCTACCACTGGGGAGAGGAGAACCTATTCAGTAAATGGTGCTGGGAAAACAGGCTGACCACAAGCAGAAGATTGAAACAGGACCCCTATCTATCCCCATGCACAAAGGTTAATTCCAAATGGATCAGAGACCTAAATGTAAAACCTCAAACCATAAGAACCTTAGAAAATGAAGGAAATACCCTCATGGAAATCGGAACTAGCATCCAATTCCTGAACAAAACCCAAAACCCACAGCTCATAAGAGAGAAAATAGACAAGTGGGACCTTATTAAACTGACAAGCTTCTGCAAAGCCAAAGAACCATCATGAGAGCAGGAGACAGCCTACAGACTGGGAAAAAGTATTTGCCAACTCCAGGTC
>NW_007122515.1:0-667 GCF_000164805.1 Carlito syrichta
TGGATTCCTCAGTCATGGATGCCCACTGTAATAACTTGGGGAGTATAAAAACTAAGTCTAGAGATTCTGAGTTAATCAGTTTGAAATGTGGCCTTGACACTGGGTTTTTTGGTTTTTTTTTTTAGTTGGAGTCTCGCTCTGTTGCTCAGACTGGAGTGCCGCCACTGCAGCCTCGATCTGGTGGGCTCAGGTGATCCTTCTGCCTCAGTCTTCCAAGTGGCTGGAAATACAGGCATGTGCCACCATGCCTGGCTAATTTTTTTATTTATTGTAGAGTTGAGGTCTTGCCAATTTGCCCAGACTGGTCTCAAACTCGTGGCCACAGGCAATCCTCCCACCTTGGCCTCCCAAAGTGCTGGGATTATACACCACACCTGACTGACACTGGGGTTTCTTTTTTTTTTTTGGAGTTGGAGTTGGAGTATCACTCTGTCACCCAGAATGGAGTGCAGTGGCTGCTCCTGGCCACCGCAGCCTCGACGTGCTGGGCTCTGGCGATCCTTCTGCCTCAGCCTTCCAAGTAGCCGAAATTACAGGCATGTGCTACCATGCCCAGCTGATTTTTTTTTTTATTTATTGTAAAGATGAAGTCTCGCTGCCCAGGCAGGTCTCAAACCCACGGGCTCAGGTAGTCCACTCACCTCACCCTCCCAAAGGTGCAGGATTA
>NW_007122516.1:0-702 GCF_000164805.1 Carlito syrichta
CACTCAAGATTGAGCTGTATGTTTTTTATTAATTTTTCTTCTGGTTTTAAGGTTCTCTAAAATCAAAATTACATATTAATAAATATGAAAAAACTTTTAGTTTCATATTTGGTAAAGTATTAATCAAAATGGGTGCTTCTAACTCAAGTTCACTATTGTGACTGAGATATGATCACTCTGTTATCCCACATTAACTCATATCTGACAGTCTCAATTTTTTTCACACTTGGGGCAGTTTTTGTTTAAAAACTTGTTCATGAATATGAAGGTTTAAGTTTTAAAACCATGAAAATTATAAGCATATATATAATATATATGAAGTTATGATTTGATCACATGTCCTTATAATAACTGATATTATGTTAGACTATGTTACTTGTATTGGTGATCATAATTTTATATTTTTTCTGGTCAGTGTCTATAGCATGGCCTAATTTGTAGTCAATAATATATAATGTTATAGAAAATGACAATGATTATGCAATATGTTATTAATACAAGTAAAGGAATATTCACTATGCTCTACAGCACAGATCTATTATAATCTTTTTATGTTTGCAAAATATAAATAAAATAATGACTAACCTAGGCCGACTTTACTAATTCTCCTAATATTTCTCTCTAGAAGCTTTCCCTATTCTTCCTGTTTTAGTGTCATCTTATTGGCTGGTAGAGAAAAAGACTGTATTAATCTTTATGACT
>NW_007122517.1:0-639 GCF_000164805.1 Carlito syrichta
CAATTTTCAGTCAGGATGGCTATCATCCATCATTCCCAAAACAACAGATGCTGGCGTGGAAATGACACAAAGGGAACACTTCTACACTGCTCGTGGGAGTGTAAACTCGGACCAGCTCTGTGGATAAGCATTTGGTGATTCCTAAACGATCTAAAAATCGACCCTGCCATCCTCCTACTGGGAAAATACCAGGAAGAACGAAATCCCTCTCTCCAAGAGATATTTGCACATGTATGTTTATCGCCACATTGTTCGCAGTAGCAAGAACATGGAGCCAACCATCCTGCCCATCTAAAGAGGACTGGATTCAAAATATGTGGTACGTAGGAACAATGCCATATTATGCAGTCACAACGAGAACAAACTCACGAAGTTCACGGAAACCTGGATGGAGTTAGAGTCTATACTACTGGGTGACCTTTCAGGGAAGCAGAAACTGAGTATCACATGTACTCACTCATAAGTGGACCTTGAACAACCATCATAATAACGACAACAAAAAAGATTTTCAGAGTTGGGAGATGCAGGGGAGGAGGAGGGCCAGGACTTGCAGTAGTTGGTTTGTGCCCGGGGTGCCGGGACGTTCGGGGACAGGCCTGAACAACAAGGGTTCCTGTAAAATGAATATTAATATTATTT
>NW_007122518.1:0-678 GCF_000164805.1 Carlito syrichta
CCCTCCCTCCCTTCCTCCCTCCCTCCCATCACCCCTCCCATTCATCAATCTGTCTATCTATCCCTCCATCCACCCACCCACTCGTTCATCCGTCCATCTTTGTTATTCAAATATTTGTTTGTTCTTACTATTGTCTCCTTTTCTTATAAGACTTATTATTCATATGAAAGAAATTTAATAATTTTTCACAGTTGACTGTTTGTTACCCCCATACAGTCTTATTCTGGTTCTCTATGTTTTATTTTAAGTAGATCATATTGCTATATCTTCGTAATCATGAGTATTTTCTTCTACAGTATTATATTCTGCTATTTATTAATCATATCCAGAGAAATTTCATTTCAGTTATTTTATTTTCATCACTAGCATTTTTATAGTGTTTAAAAATCTATTTTATTTATATTCTCATTTCATTTGAATTCCTTTAATATCTTTACATACAAATTGTTAAAAAATATGTTTTATTTGCTCATATTCCTAATTATCAAAGAAATTCAAATTAAAACCACAATAAGATATCATCTCACACCTTTCAGAATGGCAAAAATTAAAAAGTAATACAAAAATAGATGTTGGTGAGAATTCAGAGAGATGTGAATGCTTATACACTACTGGTGATATAGGTCACTTCAACCTCTGTGGAAAAACAGTATGAGGGATTTCCCCATATAAAAAATA
>NW_007122519.1:0-339 GCF_000164805.1 Carlito syrichta
TCTCTACATAAATCAAAAATTAGCTGGGCGTGGTAGGGCGATCCAGTAGTTAAAGCTACTTGGAAGGCTGAGGCGGAAGGATCGCTGGAGCCCAGCAGGTCGAGGTTGCAGTGGCCGGGAGCGGCCACTGCACTCCAGTCTGGGTAACAGAGTGAGACTCCAACTCAAAAAAATAAAATAAAATAAAACAAACATGACAGGTTGGCTACCATGGACTTGAAAATGGTAACATTAGAGTAAATAAAAAACACTGATGGCAATATTCTGCGTAAGTGCTCACCTCTCACTTGGTAAATGATATTAAATGTCATTCTTTATTGAGTGTTTCATATGATGGCA
>NW_007122520.1:0-654 GCF_000164805.1 Carlito syrichta
CGTGGCCAGGCCCCTTTACTTCATCTTGTAATTTCATATTGGGGTATGTTCTCATGTCTCCCCTTCTCTGTGATCCTGTTAATCGCTAAATTTCTCTTTCTGTGAATGAATGAGCAGGTAATAGTGATTCTCCAATGAACTGCCTCTGGGAGAGGACACTTAGGTGTGGAGAATGTGTGATAACTTAAGAAGTAAGGGTTAAATGCCACATTGATGTTACCACTGAGGTTTTCTGGAGTGGAATACATTACTTACTGCTTGCTCAGTCATTCTTTCAGAATTGAGTAGAGGTGTGCAAATCTTCTGAAATGCATTATTCGCATTCCTTGGAGTGGCAATCAGTTATTATTTTGGTGTTTCAATATATATTTTAAACATGTGAACGATGATTTGATTTGTAAATATTTTTAATGTAATTATTTGAAAATGCCATATCTGCCTGCAGAGATATAGATACTGTTATTTTATATGTTACGATGTTTTTGCTGATTTTATTTCTTTTGTTCAGGACTTTTAACTTTTTCTACCTAACATGTTAAGCCAGGTGTCTGATTTTAACAGTAAAAGGTAACAATGGAATGAAACTATGCAACTCAATATGTGTTTTTTTCACTATGTGAACTAGATAGGAAGAGTATTCTAATTCATACAGAT
>NW_007122521.1:0-664 GCF_000164805.1 Carlito syrichta
TGGGTTTCTGTTTGTTTATTATTGGTGTAGAGAAATGCGATTGTCTTTTGTACATTTATTTTGTATCCTGAGACTTTGCCAAAGGCCTTTATCAATGTAAGGAGGCCTTTGACAGATTCTCTTGGGTTTTCGAGGTACACCATCATATCATCTGCATAGAGAGATAACTTGACTGCCTCTTTTCCTATTTGAATACCTCTGATTGCCTCCTCTTCTCTGATTGCTCTAGCCAGGACTTCCAATACTATGTTGAACAGGAGGGGAGAGAGTGCAATTATCAACAACTCAAAAAATAACAGCTGCTGGAGAGGGTGTGGTGAAAAGGGAACACTTCTACACTGCTGGTGGGAGTGTAAACTAGTGCAACCTCTGTGGAAAGCAGTGTGGCAATTCCTAAAAGCTCTAAAAATTGACCTTCCATATGACCCTGCAATCCCCCTACTGGGAATATACCCTGAAGAACACAAATCACTCTATAAAAAAGACACCTGCACACGTATGTTTATCGCAGCGTTGTTCACAATAGCAAGAAACTGCAAACAACCATACTGCCCATCAAAAGAGGACTGGGATTAAAAAAATGTGGTACATATACACGATGGAATACTAACGCAGTCATAAAAAGAACAAAATCATGAATTTCGCAGCAACCTGGATGGGAACT
>NW_007122522.1:0-370 GCF_000164805.1 Carlito syrichta
TGACTCTGCTTTACCCGGTCTACAGATTCAAAAGTAAATTCCAACCAGAAATATCCATACAGGCACACCCAAAATAATGTTTATTTAAATGTCTGGACACTTTGTGGCCCAGCTTAAAATGACACCTAAAATTAGCCATCACAAGTGGTGAGTAAGTAGAGGAAATTATTAACACTAATACACACCAGAAAACTGTTCTGGATTTTAAAAGACTTCTAATTACCTATAAATAGAAAGAAGAGGAAGGAATGTGTTAAAGATCTTGAGAGAAAGATGATAGGCCTCAATATCTGAAGTGCTATAGCTCTTCATAAGTTTCATGAGCCTTCATTTGTGAATATATTTCTGCAAGAGGGAAGAATTCACCAGA
>NW_007122523.1:0-566 GCF_000164805.1 Carlito syrichta
TTTATCAATGTAAGGAGGCCTTTGACAGATTCTCTTGGGTTTTCAAGGTACACCATCATATCATCTGCATAGAGAGATAACTTGACTTCCTCTTTTCCTATTTGAATACCTCTGATTGCCTCCTCTTCTCTGATTGCTTTAGCCAGGACTTCCAATACTATGTTGAACAGGAGGGGAGAGAATGGGCATCCTTGTCTAGTTCCAGTTTTCAGGGGAATTGGTTCCAATTTTTGTCCATTTAGGAGTATGCTGGCTGTGGGTTTCTCGTAGATGGCTTTTACTATTTTGAGGTATGTTCCCCGTATGCCTAGATGTTCAAGGGTTTTTATCAAGAAGGGGTGCTGGATTTTATCAAACGCTTTTTCTGCATCTAGTGATATGATCATGTGGTTTTTGTTTTGACATCTGTTGATGTATTTAATTACATTTATGGTTTTACGAATATTGAACCAGCCTTGCATGCCAGGAATGAAGCCTACTTGGTCATGATGGATGATTTTTGAGATGTATTGCTGAATCCGGTTTGCTAGGATCTTGTTGAAAATTTAGCATCTATGTTCATCAAA
>NW_007122524.1:0-320 GCF_000164805.1 Carlito syrichta
TTTATTCTGTTATTCAGGGGTAAAGGGATTGGTTTTACTTCTGTTTGTTCAATCTCCTATTCTTTATGTACGTCCTCTTACTTTGTTCAATTCTGAAGTTGCACTGTAGGTTGGAGGTGGTCCTTTTTGCAGTTTTGAGATGTACTTAAGGGGAGAGCTGTGATTCAAAATCTGTCTGCAGGTCCTGGTATTCGCTGACAGGCGTGTGGATAATGTGGAACCCACTTCCCACTGCCCTGGAATCTTTCCAGGGCAGCGGGGCTGTAGGTTTACTCCCTGAAATAAAATGTGGTTAGCAGAGGGGAGAGAATGGAGCGGAT
>NW_007122525.1:0-694 GCF_000164805.1 Carlito syrichta
GTGACAAAACTGACTCCTGTTCCATTTCGACAGTTGTAAGTACAGTCAAGCCAAATTAACTCAAGACATTGAGAGTGATGCATAAAACGGTGTTTCTGGTTGAACTATATTGTGTGCTTTAGTCTAGAATTTTTTCTTTCCATTTGCTCCACATTCAACAATTTTTTAACTGAATTTCTGGTCTATGTCAGGCTCAGTTCTTAATGCTGGAGAGAGACAGTAATGACCAAAACAGACAATTCCTTCCCTCATGTCACATATATTCTGTCGGGAATACTACAGTGCACTAACTGCAAGCTTTCTTTAAGAAGTACCCCAGCCCAGTGGTAATGGACTTCAGGAAGTGTCCAGGCAGGACTGCAGTGCTATCACTCATACCTGGAAGTTCGCACCTAGGACAGTTGAGCTTCCTGAAGTTCTGACATGGCTCTCCCTGACTCACACCTATGATCGGCCACTGTGTGCCTATTCTGGAGGCGCAGGGGATGATTTGTCTATTAAAATAGTCTATTATTATTATTATTATTATTATTATTTTGAGTTGGAGTCTCACTCTGTCGCCCAGACTGGAGTGCAGTGGTCGCTCCCGGCCACCGCAGCCTCGACCTGCTGGGCTCCAGCGATCCTTCCACCTCAGCCTTCCGAGTAGCCGGAATTTACAGGCATGCGCTACCACACCCGGCTGATTTTTTGA
>NW_007122526.1:0-723 GCF_000164805.1 Carlito syrichta
CAAAAGGTATTTTTTTAATTTTTAATTTTTTAAATTATTATTCATTATAGAGATGGGTATAATTCAGGGTTAGATATACAAACATTGATCGTGCAGGTAACCCTGTTGATGAGGTATGCCACTCCCTCCCCTACCAGTTTCCCTCATCTACCAATCCCAGGCCCCCCCTCCCCTGGCAGTTTCCTACTACTGCCAATCGCTTTCTTATAGCATTATAATTGTTCAAGATCTGTTTATGAGTGAGAACATATGGAACTCAGTTCTTTGTTTCTGTGATAAATCACTAAGTATGATCAACTCCAAATCCATCCAAGTGGCTGAAAAGTCCATATATTTGTCCTTCTTTATGGCTGCAATGAAACAAGGTATTTTCAAAGAAAAATCTGCAATGAGACTGCTGATAGGCCTATTAAACGTCTTTGAAAAAGAAAACTGACGAGGACTGTTTTTCATCTCCAGAGTTAAGTTTAATAATGGTTCTAAGGGCCCATAGCTTCTATCAAGAACATGGCATGAATAAACCCCCAAAGAGCAAGGTCTACTTTAAAAGACAGATGCTGTGGCCCTACTCGTTTTCCTGACCAAAGGGAAGGTTGCCAGCATTCCAATTTCAGACTTTAAGTCCAAATTCCCTGATTTTGTGGGTAAGACACTTGACATTAACACAGTATCTGTAGCTACTTTGCACGTCATAGATAAGAAAAAATTCAAGTAACACATATA
>NW_007122527.1:0-724 GCF_000164805.1 Carlito syrichta
ATATACCGACAAAGTGCATCTGTAGCAAAAGAATACAGCATAATCCTCCATTAGGAAAACAAACCATAAAAAGAACCATGACTGAATGACTGGTATGTGAAAAGATGCCTGATGAAAAGCTTAATGATATATAAAAGAGAGTGAAATTTCAACACAGTTGTTTTTGCGACTGTGAAGCAAATAAGTGGTGATGCTGTGATATGCCGTGATGTAAGCTTTTATGCTTCTGTCACCTGCCCTGCCCATGTAGGTATTTGGACTTCTAACTCTTGATCTAAACCAACTTATCATTGTATAGATAAAGAAACTGAAGCTAGAGTAGTTAAGGGATTGACTAGAGACAGAGGAGAGACTGTGACCTGGGTCTCCTGATGCCAGTCTCTGCTTTCTATCATTCAACATAATTGCAAATGACTACCAGTGTGACTTCATGGTGACACTCAAAGTGAATACATGTCCTCATGTGAATTGAAGTCCAGCCTTCTTGGCTTCTTATGAGACAATAGAGAGAGGCATTGAAATTCGCTGAGCACTAACTTTCCAGTTAGGAAACATGAAACTTAGTGCTAAAATTACAATTGTCCAAGGTATTTTCAAGATGGAATAAAATGTTTGATCTGTTGGTTTCCGCATCAGCAGAACATTATAAATGAAGTGCACACTTATCCGAGGTCTTTATTGCCAAAATGTAAATGTTAGCTCGGGCTCGGTGGCTCAGCCTATA
>NW_007122528.1:0-746 GCF_000164805.1 Carlito syrichta
CGGATCATTTGTACTTACAGTCCTGTGTATCCTTCACCCAGCTTCCCTTAATGGTAGCATTTTATCTGACTAACTGTAGGTCAGTACCAAAGCCAGGAAACTGACATGAGTGTAGTAGGGTTAACTAGACTACAGAACTTATTCAATTTTTTCACCATTTAAATTGTGTGTGTGTGCATGTGTGTGTGGTCCTGTGCAATTTTATCACATGTGTATATTTGATTAGGTACCACCACAGCCAAGATTCAGAACTGATTCATCACCAGGATCTCCCTACATTAATATTTGTATCTCACTCCTCCAATCCCCCGTCCCTTGGCAACCAAAGTATTTTCTCCATTCCTAAAGTGACTATAGTTTTGTCACCTTAAGAGTGTTTATATAAATTGAATCAAATGGCATATTCCCTTCTAAAATTTTTTTTTATTTTAGATTTGGGGTTTATTTATTTATTTTACACACAAATGTGTGACATGTATAGGTAGTGAACATTGTGTCCTGTATGTAGTTTCTGAGCCCTACCCCACCCCCATTAGCATCCCAGTGTCTGTCATTTGCATCCTTGTGACTGTTTGGCTCCCACATGTGGGTGAGAGCATATGGTGCTTAGTTTTCTGGTTCTGAGTCAGATTACTTAGAATTATGATCTCTTGAGACTCACTTTTTTTCACAAAGTATAATGCCCTTAACTCCATCCAGGTTGTTGTGTGTATTGCCAATTAGTTTTTTGGATGTGTGTGTGTGTG
>NW_007122529.1:0-677 GCF_000164805.1 Carlito syrichta
CATTTTACTGAATCCTGCTAGTTATTAAGGATGAATGTTTCATTGCCTTAAATGGTGGACAACCAAACTCTTCGACGACCAAAATATGAAATTCAAATTTCCAAGTGTAAATTATATTCAGGTGAAAAAACATGCAGTAATATACATAAAAATTGTTGTACTCTGTGCCAGGCAACAGCAGTTATTTCAATCTACCCTGTACAAATGTGGAGATGGGGGGAATCTAAGTTAAGGAATATCAAAACATCATAGATATATGCTTCATCTTCTTCTTTCTGACCTGTCTTCTTTCTCCCATGTTTTTGAAACACTTTTCACTTTAGGTAAATTTATGGACTCAAAAGTGAACAATTTAAAACTGAATTTAAAAGTGAACAAACATAGTTTAGCAGATTAATGCTCTACAACAGTACATTGAAGGAGTTTATGAAATGTGCCTTTCTGTGTGGAAGAAAGAGGTTCAAAGTTAGAAGTCACATACCCACTGTGCTATGCAGTGGGCCATGACTTGGCTCGGAGGATGTGGATGGACTTAAGGGTGACCATTTCAGCATCTCTTTCATCAGGATCCCTTGCTGTTAATGGTGATTTCATTTCCTTGCCTTTTCTCTTGGTGTTGGCACCAGGATCGCATCTCCAACCCTTTCCTTTTGAAACGTTTAGTAGCCTTCACAAAT
>NW_007122530.1:0-763 GCF_000164805.1 Carlito syrichta
CCCACAGCCTTGACCTGCTGGGCTCCAGTGATCCTTCCGCCTCAGCCTTCCAAGTAACTGGAACTACAGGCGGGCACTACTGTGCCCGGCTAGTTTTTGATTTATGAGGTCTCACCAAGTTGTCCAGGAGGGGTCTCGAACCCGCGGGCTCAGGCAATGCATTTGCCTCAGCCTCCCAAAGCGTGGGATTACAGGCTGAGTCACCGAGCCCGGCTTAGCCCCTTCTAGTCTTTGACTTGTGGAACAGAAACATACACATTCAGCCCATTTTCAACACTGTGCCACCTAAGGGATTTGACTGAGAAATATTCATGAAGTTCATGGTCCAGAGGCACAGGCTCACTAAAAGACTGAGCACTCCTCGGACTACTGAATGCTTTCGCTCTCCACCACTCCTCACCATCTTATTACCAAAGGCTTATTAACACCAACTTCTTTTACCTAGCACATCGTGTACAGCTATCAATAAAATTACAAGCATACTAAAAGGCAAAAAGAAACCCTCCAAAACCTGAAGAGACAGAGCAAGCCTTAGAACCAGATTTAGCTATGGCAGAGGTGCTGCAATACCCAGACTGAAAATTTAAAACAATTATGTCAAAGCAAGATATACAAAAACATTGAGATAGTTCTGAAAGATGTAACACACATGTATGAGAAATCTAAGAAGGAGAGCAAAGAGGGTAAAGAACAGAATAAATGTTTTTAAAATAATTGAACAGCGATTTTCTCAAATTAACGTCAGACACAAAACCACAGATCC
>NW_007122531.1:0-735 GCF_000164805.1 Carlito syrichta
ACTTGCTGGCTGTGGATACTGAGGTTGACTGTCTGTCACCCAGGCTTTCCCACGCATGTTAGATAGAGATGACAGGACTCATTGTGTGCTTGAGTAAGCAGTGGCTGCTGTCGGCCACCACAGGCTCGACCTGCTGGGCTCCAGCGAGCCTTCCATCTCAGCCTTCCAAGTAGCTGGAATTACAGGTGCACACTACCACGCCCGGCTAATTTTTGATTTATTGTAGAGATGAGGTCTTGCCAACTTGCCCAGGTGGGTCTCAAACCCGCGGGCTCAGGCAATCCACTTACCTCAGCCTCCCAGCTTATTTTGTGCTTCTAAATGGACCAGAACAGATCTTTTGCTGTCATTTTCACAGAAGGAACAAGAAGGGCAGCGAATCAGAAAGCCAATTTACTTTCAGTAACTTCTGATTTTTCTTTTTCTCTCTAGATTTGTTTTCAGTGAAGTAGAAGTTTGCAGATTCCTTAAATGAATTTAAATTTCAGTGCATAGGAGATGCAGAAATAGATGATGAGATGTGTATAGGTAAGTAAACACAACGTTGTTTGTCATAGCATTCAACATCCTAGCAAAGCCTTTTTCATGGGATGGGATCTCTCTAAAGTTAGTAAAGATGGAAGCCCAGAGTGATAGTGAAGAGACAGTGTTATGTGAGGATGGGGTTGCTCTGGTCTCCCAGAGCTCTGGTGTTGCCTTCCTTACCCTCCGGCACACAGGGAGAAAGCTTGAAGT
>NW_007122532.1:0-599 GCF_000164805.1 Carlito syrichta
CTTCAAGCCCCAGGTGCTAGACCCTGGAGTGGGTTGAATGATGACCCCATAACTAACATCTACATCCTAACACCTGAAACTTTTGAATGTAACTGTATTTGAAGAAAGGATCTTTGCAGATGTAACACATTTGAGACTTTCAGCATGGACTTTCTTGAATAATAGATTCTCCAGATGGACCCTAAATCCAATGGCAAGTGTCCTTATGAGAAACAGAAAAGGGAAGACAAAGACACACACACACACACACACACACACACACACACACACACACACACACACACACACACACACGAAGGCCATGTGAGGAGAACACAGATATTATATTGATGCAGCCACAAGCCCAGGGCACCTAGGGTCACCAGAGCCTGGCAGAGCCAGGAAGGATCCTCCCTGGAGTCTTTGGAGGGATTGTGGCCCTGCCCACTGCTGGATTCCAGACTTCTGGCCCCCAAAACTGTGAGAGGACAAACTCTTGTGCTAAGCCCCAAGTTGGTGGCGATTTGCTGCAGCAGCTGCATGACATGGTACCAGTCCCCTCCTCATCCATGCTTCAGACCCTTTAGGGTCCTGAGTTGAGACATTCTTCTATGCTGCCT
>NW_007122533.1:0-743 GCF_000164805.1 Carlito syrichta
CTACATCCTTCAGTAACAGCTTCCTGCTTCCGTTTCTGGTCATGTCCCTTACTCGGAAGTTGCTCCGTGACACCTTGGTAACTGCCTATCAGTCTGGTATGGCTCCAGGTCCCGCCTTACCTGGTCACAGCTCTCAAGAGCAGCCTACACTGGATCAGGCTAAGCTCCTAGATCTCACACCATCGTCTATGTACTGGTGTCAAAGAGCTCAATGGAGCTCATGCTGGCAGAAGAGCAAAGGATACAACATATTCAAGTCCAAGTGACTATATTATATGCTATTATGCAATAGAACTTCGGTCGACGTTTGAACTCCTATGTAGGATAATTAATCAGGACACAGGCTCGAATCACTTGACAGTGGGGCCTTCGACCCATTGTGGTTGAGGAAATAGGGAGGAGCAGCAAGAAAGGAAAATGGGAAGGATTGATAGGATTGGCCTTTTTTAAATTATGGAAAGTAATGTGGAAGAAATATTTCAAAGGATTAGAACACGACTGAGAATAAAAGACTTGTTTAGTTATTTTCAGTAAACATATTTGGATTTTCCCACTGATTTCAATCCAGTGGCGTCATTAGTCTTTACTTCACTCTGTGTCTTGGAATCATAGAATTACCTAAGTCATTTTAATAACTGTAACTTCTTTACGTAATCAGCGGGCATCAACTTTCCCTTGAAGAGTGAAGACTCATCATTCACTCAATCTTTGATTCAGCAAACAGTTTTGTGTAAAATAAAACA
>NW_007122534.1:0-342 GCF_000164805.1 Carlito syrichta
CATGGGCTACATTCTCTACTTTAGAGTATTATGAATATTCTTATGAAAACAAGAATTAAAGGAGGATTTAGTAGTAAACCAAGAATAGAGAGTTTGATTGAAATAAAGGCCATGAAGCACGCACACACCGCCCGTCACCCTCTTCAAATGCAACTCCGCAATAGTCTACATAAAACAAATCACAGCGCATGAGATGAGATAAGTCGTAACAAGGTAAGCATACTGGAAAGTGTGCTTGGAATAGACAAAGTGTAGCTCAAATCACAAAGCACCCGGCTTACACCCGGAAGATTTCACAAATGACCACTTTGAACTTAGTCCTAGCCCAATATGAACTAACTA
>NW_007122535.1:0-498 GCF_000164805.1 Carlito syrichta
TGGTTTTGCCAAGTTGCCTGGGCGAATCTCGAACCCACAGGCTCAGGCAATTCACTCACTTCAGCCTCCCAAAGTGCTGGGATGACAGGCTGAGCCACCAAACCCGGCCTCAGCTTTTCTAAGGTAAGAAAGTTGCCAAGCACCGTGACTTTCAGAGGCAAAGGTGTCTTTGGTATCTGGACACTTGCCAGAAGATCTCCAAATTAAAGGAAGATGGGTTCATCTCAGGTAGAAAGAACCCCAGGGAACATGCAAGCTAAGGCACCTCTGCAGTAAAAGCTAGGTTGGCCCCATCTCTTTATTTTTTTATTTTTATTTATCTTTTTTTTTGAGTTGGAGTCTCACTCTGTCACCCAGACTGAAGTGCAGTGGCTGCTCCCAGCCGCAGCCTCGACCTGCTGGGTTCCGGCGATCCTTCTGCCTCAGCCTTCCGAGTAGCTGGAATTACAGGCGCACACTACCACGCCTGGCTAACTTTTTGATTTATTGTAGAGATGA
>NW_007122536.1:0-711 GCF_000164805.1 Carlito syrichta
AAGCTGACTCATCCAGCTGACTTAACTAGTTAGCTAACTATCTAGCTAACCTACTCAAGCAGCTGACTCAAACCGTTTGCTAACTAGATAGCTAGCTGACTCAATCAGCTGACTTAACCCATTAGTTAACTAGCTAACTACCTGACTCAACCTGCTGACTTAACCCATTAGCTAAGTACCTAGCTAGCTGTCTCAAACAGCTGACTAAATTAGAAAGCTGACTTAACTAGCTGACTTGCTAGGTGACTTTACTACTTAGTTAGCTGACTTAACTGGCCAACTTAACTGGTTAGCTAGCTGACTTAACTACCTGAATTCAATATTTAGCTAACTATTTAACTAGTTGAATATCTAGCTGATTTAATAATTAGCTGTCTAGTTAGGTAGCAGACTTAAGTAGCTGACTTAAATAGATAGCTAACTAGGGAGCTAGCTGACTTTGCTAGCTGAATTAGCTAGCTACCTTGTTAGCTAGCTGACTTAGATAGCTGACTTAACTAGTTGGCTAACGAGGTAGCTAGCTGATTTAACGAGTTGGTTAATGAGTTAGCTAACTGTTTTAACTAGTTGTTAAACGAGTTAACTAGCTGACTTACCTGGTTGGATTACGAGTTAGCTAGGTGCCTTAACGTGTTGGCTGACGAGTCGGCCGACTACTTAGCTGGTTAAACACGTTGGGCTGACTACTCGGCAGACTTGTTAGCTGGCTTA
>NW_007122537.1:0-750 GCF_000164805.1 Carlito syrichta
CAAACACTGGACTTATGTCTTAAAATAGTTGTGTGTGTGTCTGTGTGTGTGTGTGTCACTTGGGTCAAAAAAAAGGATGAGGAAACACTGTTTTAGAGCCAGGGCCTGATACTGAAGATACCAAATATCATTTTAGTCATGGAGAAATTCCACTTAAAAGAGCAATGCACTTGGGAAATACTGCGCTTAAATGCCTTCCATAGCCATCAGAGGTTGCATGCTATTTCACTGGTTGTGTTTCACCTGCCCATGTCTGCTGGGACCTGACGTTGTGACCCCTTGTTCATAGTTTGGTGGCAGAGAAGCAAGCAGAGGGCTGGTAGCACAGAAGACCTTACCTGAGTATCAGGGAGGGAGGCTCAAAGCCAACCGACCCTTCCACTGGAAATCAGAGGAGTTGATTCAAAGAGCACATCAAAGTGCATCCCACACTCTGGTTATCTGGATGAGGTGATGTCACCCTACTCAAAGATGAGTGATGGAAACAAAACAGAGTCAAGTAAACAGAATTTGTTTTTTTAAAAAAATGCTGAAAAGTGTCCCGATCATTCAAAGGAAAAGCTAGTCTCCAAGAACTAACCTACTCAAGATCCAGAAAAGAGTGTAAAAAGCAACCACTGGGGGCTCTCCACTGCAGACCAGACCCGAATGCTAAGAAAGAAGCAAAGGGCTTCTAGGGAGACAGAAGGCTGGGTGAGAAAGGATAAAGGTGAGACCTGAGAGTCTCACAGGAGCTAAACCATGCTACTA
>NW_007122538.1:0-556 GCF_000164805.1 Carlito syrichta
CACAGACCTCAGTATTTTGGATTCAAGTTTTATATCAGTATAATATAGCACCGTTCTGTGTTCTCATAGTAACTCCTGGATCCCTTTCATGTAGAAGTTCATCACAAATAACTGTAATTGTAGTCATTATCCACAAAATATTCAATGAACAACTGGTGGACTGTAAAATAATTTTGTTTATTTCTGTTCCTGGAACACAGCAGCCATTCAAAAATATGTTTTCTGTATAGAAATGCAAATTGTCCAATGCCCAGAGGTTTTCACACACTCTTCAAGTGTGAACACATCCCAGTCAACTCCTTACTGGGCATGGAGGGGAGGTCAAGCGTTGACATGGGATTCAAGCAGACCCTCATTATTTGCCATAATACGGTAAAAAAGGGATTGGCAGTAGTGGAAATACACCTGGGATGGGGTGGGGGGTGGGGCCCAACATCAATAAGGGTACCTGATCTCAAACTAGGCAAATTGGGGATTTTTTGTAAGACCATCTTTTACCTGTGCATTGACCACCTGTGTACCTAATCCTGAATTATACCTCACAACTTTGAAATAA
>NW_007122539.1:0-508 GCF_000164805.1 Carlito syrichta
ATATATATATTAGTATAAAGATGCGGGGTACAATTTAGGGTTTTGTGTACAAATTTGATTATGCAGGTACCCTTGTTGATGAGGTATGTCTCTCCCTCCCCTAGCAGTTTCCCTCAACTACCAATCACACACCCTCTCCTCTGACAGTTTTCCAATTCTGCCAGTCCCTTTCTTCTTGTATTAAAATTGTTCAAGGTCCACTCATAAATGAGAATATAGGGTACTCTGTTCATTGTTTCTGTGATATATCAGTGAGTTTGATCGACTCCAGATACATCCAAGTGGCTGTGAAGTCCATATGTTTGTCCTTCTTTATGGCTACAGGAATATGTACCACATTTTTTTAATGCAGTCCAGCTTGATGGGCAACATGGTTGGTTTCATGTTTTTGCTATTATGAATAGAGCTGCAACAAACATATATGTGCAGGTATCTTTTTTTGTAGAAAGAGTTGAGTTCTTCTGGGTATATTTCCAATATTTTTTTATGCTCAGTCATGTGGAAGGTC
>NW_007122540.1:0-546 GCF_000164805.1 Carlito syrichta
TCTCAGCACTTTGGGAGGCCAAGGTGGGAGGATTGATTGAGCTCAGAAGTTCGAGACCAACCTGGGAAACAAAGTGAGACCTCATCTCTGTAAAAATTCTAAAAAAATAGCCAGATGTGATGGTGTCCACCTGTCATCCAGCTACTCCAGAGGCTGAGGAGGAAGGATCACCTGAGACCAGGAGGTTGAGGATGAAGTGAGCCGTGATCCTGACCCTGCACTCCAGCCTAGGTAACAGAATGAGATCCCGACTCAAAATAATAATAATAACTACTATAATAATAATTGATAATGATGGTATGATGAGAGACCAGATCATCCCTGAAACTCTCAAGAATTTCCTCATATTCTTTTCATCTCTCTATATACTTTCTTGACTTCTTAGTCTTCTCTCATTTTATTTTTCTTTTAAATATAAAAAGAAAAATTTTCCCGGAGTTTTTCATGGATTGAAAGTCAAAATTAGTGTCCTTGCCTTGGGGCAAGGTCATTTCTGAGGGACTCGGAACAGAGTCAAGGTGTGAAATGAGGCAACGTGGAGAGGGA
>NW_007122541.1:0-476 GCF_000164805.1 Carlito syrichta
AAGTGGGAAGGAGGAATGACAGCACGCACACTCAGTGCCGAAACCTCACAGTGCAGCACACTTCTCACACAGCACTTTCCAAGGGAGACGGACATTCAAAACAAGCACAACCAAGGCAGTGAGCTCTTTTTCGTCAATGCGTTTGGCAGAGCAATTGTGTATCCTCCCACACAAAAATTTGAAAGGGAGAAACATTTCAGAATGCACCCAGGGAATTCACCAAGTAATGCCTTCTTGCTCCACTGTGGGGTTCCCATCGCCCCCTGGGTGGCAGCGTATAGCTGCACATGGGCAAAGCGTGTCCCATGATAGAACTCTTAGTTCAAACAGAGGCGCTCTGCACAGCCGAAGTCCAAATGGGAATAAACCGCGAGACTCAGACTCATGTGTTGCAACATGCATCATGTGATAATAACATATATAGCCCCTAAAGAGCGCTGCACATTTTGAAAAGCTCCTTCCCCCGGGAACATGCA
>NW_007122542.1:0-697 GCF_000164805.1 Carlito syrichta
GAGGTCACTCAGTATTATAGACTCTAGTTCCATCCAGGTTGCAGCGAAATTCATGATTTTGTTCTTTTTTATGGCTGCGTAGTATTCCATCGTGTATATGTACCACATTTTTTTAATCCAGTCCTCTTTTGATGGGCAGCATGATTGTTTCCAGGTTCTTGCTATTGTGAACAATGCTGCGATAAACATACGTGTGCAGGTATCTTTTTTATAGAGTGATTTGTGTTCTTCAGGGTATATTCCCAGTAGGGGGATTGCAGGGTCATATGGAAGGTCAATTTTTAGAGCTTTTAGGAATCGCCACACTGCTTTCCACAGAGGTTGCACTAGTTTACACTCCCACCAACAGTGTAGAAGTGTTCCCTTTTCACCACACCCTCTCCAGCAGCTGTTATTTTTTGAGTTGTTGATAATTGCCATTCTGACTGGAGTTAGGTGGTATCTCAGTGTGGTTTTGATTTGCATCTCCCTGATGATTAGTGAGGTTGAGCATTTCTTCATGTGTTTGTTGGCGGCTCGAATGTCTTCTTTTGTGAAGTGTCTGTTCATGTCTTTTGCCCATTTTATAATGGGGTTGTTTGTTTTCTTCTTTTCAGTACGCTTCAGTTCCTTGTAGATCCAGGATGTTAAGCCTTTGTCAGACCTAGAGTTGGCAAATACTTTTTCCCAGTCTGTAGGCTGTCTCCCTGCTCTCTTG
>NW_007122543.1:0-815 GCF_000164805.1 Carlito syrichta
GCCTACATGTTCAAGGGTTTTTATCAAGAAGGGATGCTGGATTTTATCAAAAGCTTTTTTTGCATCTAATGATATAATCATGTGGTTTTTGTTTTGACACCTGTTGATGTATTTAATTACATTTATGGTTTTACGAATGTTGAACCAGCCTTGCATCCCAGGAATGAAGCCTACTTGGTCATGATGGATGATTTTGAGATGTATTGCTGAATCTGGTTTGCTAGGATCTTGTTGAGAATTTTAGCATCTGTGTTCATCAAAGATATAGGCCTGTAGTGGAACTCAAATGTGCTGAAAAGAAAAAAACAACAGCCCCATTATAAAATGGGCAAAAGATATGAATAGACACTTCACAAAGGATGACATCCGAGCAGACAACAGACACATGAAGAAATGTTCAACCTCACTAATCATCAGGGAGATGCAAATCAAAACCACACTGAGATACCACCTAACTCCAGTCAGAATGGCAATTATCAACAACTCAAAAAATAACAGCTGCTGGAGAGGGTGTGGCGAAAAGGGAACACTTCTACACTGTTGGTGGGAGTATAAACTAGTGCGACCTCTGTGGAAAGCAGTGGGGCGATTCCTAAAAGCTCTAAATATCAACCTCCCATATGACCCTGCAATCCCTCTACTGGGAATATATCCTGAAGAACTCAAATCACTCTATAAAAAAGATACCTGCACATGTATGTTTATCGCAGCATTGTTCACAATAGCAAGAACCTGAAACAACCATGCTGCCCATCAAAGAGGACTAGATTTTAAAATGTGTATATATACACAATGAATACTACGCAGCCATAAAA
>NW_007122544.1:0-400 GCF_000164805.1 Carlito syrichta
ACAGAGGTTAAGTAGCTTGTCTAGGATCACACAGTTAAGAAGTAGTATTAACTATGTCTGGATTCAAACCTGAGTCTACAGAAAATGTGGGCATTTCTTCAAAATGTCAAACACAGTAGAAGACTCTTGCCTTCTGCAGAGAGAGATTCTACCTCTCCTAATTGCTCGTGGCTGGTGCTTGAGCCAGGATTAGGAGGGTGGTGGTGGCAGCAGCAATGGGTGGTGGGTCACAGCAGCAGAAAGCTTGTGTGTTTGTGCACGTGCTGGTGCCTGAGAAAGGGAAATGGTTCTTTTGAGTCTGATTCTTGGCTATGTTCATATTTGGGGGTGGAGGGGTATGGTGAACAGATCACCATGAATACCCTGCAGATTGCTGTGGCCTGTGGTAAGGGAACAATGA
>NW_007122545.1:0-754 GCF_000164805.1 Carlito syrichta
AAATGAAAAGATTTGAATCAGCTGCAACAGGCACACTTATTCCCAGAGTAGAATTCATTGAAGACAAGTGCCCGATCGCGACACTTGCTTCATTATAATAATAAGTTTGTGAGCGCCTGAGCCTGCGGGTTCGAGACCCGCCTAGGCAGAAGACCTCATCTCTACGATACATCCAAAAATCAGCCAGGTGTGGTTGGTAGTGCATGCCTGTAACTCCAACTACTTGGAAGGCTGAGGCGGAAGGGTTGCCAGAGCCCAGCAGTTAGAGGCTGCGGTGGCCGGGAGCGGCCGCTGCACTCCAGTCTGGGTGACAGAGTGAGACTCCAACTCAAAAAGAAAAGTGTTGGTGACCACAGATTCTTCGACTCTCATGTATTATACGTTGACATGAGACCAATCAGATCCTCAGACAAGGTTTTACTGGGAATTTGTTCAAAGGAGAAAACACGGGAGGAAGATTTGAGAGCTGGCTCCCTGAAGGGGGCTGCCCAGCGCCTTTTATTATGGAAGGAGAGGGGTGAAGCATCAAGAAGGTGTGTGTCAGCAGGAACGAGCTTTAAATATGCAGACATAGAATAAATAAATTTCAAGTATAAGAAATGATGAATTAGCCTAACCTACTTTGGGTTTTTTGTGTTTTGTTTTGCAGATACAGAGTCTTGCTATATTGCCCGGGTTAGAGTGCATCGCAGACTTGAACAATCGGGCTCAAGCGGTCCTCTCGCTTCAGCCTTCCGGAGTTGCTGGGACTAAC
>NW_007122546.1:0-750 GCF_000164805.1 Carlito syrichta
AAAATTGCATTTTCTCTGTAGTTAAAGAAACACTAGCTGGGCTCAGTGTCTCAGCCTGTAATCCCGTGCCTTTGGGAGACTGAGATGAGTGGATTGCCTGAGCCCGCGGGTTCGAGACCCGCCTGGGCAGGGAGACCTCATCTCTACAATAAATCAAAAAATCAGCCGGGCGTGGTAGCGCATGCCTGTAATTCCGGCTACTTGGAAGGCTGAGGCGGAAGGATCGCCGGAGCCCAGCAGGTCAAGGCTGCGGTGGCCAGGAGCGGCCACTGCACTCCAGTCTGGGCGACAGAGTGAGACTCCAACTCAAAAAATAAATAAATAAATAAATAAACACTAATGAAACTTGTGACATTTTAAACTTATCAAATATATGTTTGCAAATTATTTTTGCTTTCTTTTCCACTAAATTATTCAATGTTGGTGAGCACATGGAGAAAAGAAATTTTCATAAACCAATGAACTGTCATATGTCTGTTAGTATAAATTTGGGGGCTCTCAATTGGCCACAGTTATCAAAAGGCTTTAAACAAAGTGTAGGCCCTGTGTCCATGAATTTCATTTTCAGAGATCCATCCTAAGGAACTAATTGAAGTCTTAGACAAAGATTAAAGTGCATGACTACCAACAACATCATTAATTCAAACAATGGAAAAAATCCCAAACCTACTCAATGCCACGAATGGGGGGATCATTAAATAGATTGCTTCTCAGCCGGACTCGGTGGCTCAGCCTGTAATCCTGCGCCTT
>NW_007122547.1:0-783 GCF_000164805.1 Carlito syrichta
CATATGAGTTCCCAGCGTGGTTAAGACACGCTCCCCTGGGGTCTTGCCCATAGTTCATTGAGCATGCACTGTTCAAAACTACCTTTTGGACCTTCCTGAAGACCTCAACCCCCTGTCATTATCCTGTGCCAAATACCCAGGTCACCGGAGGGTGATGGGGGGAGAGCTCTTCACCTCAACTCTGGGTTTTGTTCTGTCCTGATAGAGTTCCTTGAGAAGAGGAAACAAGCACAGTAAGGAACCACCTATCCCCAAAGAAGAATTCCCCAGCACATACTCCAAGAATCCTCTGGTAAGCTCAGAAGGACAATAGGCCAACAGCAAAGAAACATGGGTTAAAGCATTAAATGTTTCTGGCTGGAGGCAGTGGCTCACAACTATAATACCAGCACTCTGGGAAGCCAAGGCCAGAGGATCACTTGAGAAGTTTCCTGGGCAACACAGCAAAATCCTGCTTCTACAAAAAATAAACATAATTTTTACTTTTTATTTTTATTTATTTATTTATTTTGAGTTGGAGTCTCACTCGGTCTCCCAGACTGGAGTGCAGTGGCCGCTCCCAACCACCGCAGCCTCGACCTGCTGGGCTCCGGCAATCCTTGCACCTCAGCCTTCCAAGTAGCCGGAATTACAGGCATGCACTACCACGCCTGTCTGATTTTTTGATTTATTGTAGAGATGAGGTCTCGCTGCCCAGGCGGGTCTCGAACCTGTGGGCTCAGGCAATCCACTCACCTCAGCCTCCCAAAGGCACGGGATTACAGGCTGAGCCACCGAGCCTGG
>NW_007122548.1:0-358 GCF_000164805.1 Carlito syrichta
GAACATTTCTTCATGTGTGTGTTGGCTGCTCATATGTCTTCCTTTGAGAAGTGTCTGTTCATATGTTTTACCCATTTTATAATGGGGTTGTTTGTTTTTTTCTTTTCAGTACGTTTGAGTTCCTTGTAGATCCAAGATGTTATGTCTTTGTCAGGCCTGGAGTTGGCAAATACATTTTCCCAGTCTGTAGGCTGTTTCCCTGCTCTCTTGATGTTTTCTTCGGCTTTGCAGAAGCTTGTCAGTTTAATGAGGTCCCACTTGTCTATCTTATCTCTTATGGCCCGTGGGTTTTGGATTTTGCTCAATAATTGGATGCCAGTTCCTATTTCCATGAGGGTATGTCATTCATTTTCCAAGG
>NW_007122549.1:0-820 GCF_000164805.1 Carlito syrichta
AAAAATTAATTGTAGCATATTTCTTCAGTGAAATATTATATTGCAGGGTTGGGTCACTATGTGACAGGTGGACCAAATCAGATTCACTACCTGTTTTTACAAATAAAGATTTATTGGAATACAACCATCTCCACTCACTTGTATATTATCTGTGGCTGCTTCCACACTATAAGCAGAGTTAAGTAGATGTCACAAAGATCATGTGGCCTGTACAGCATACAGTATGTGGCCCTTTGCTATGCTATTCAGATATTTTCAGGAAAAGTGTGCTGACACCTGCCATGCAAAACTAAAGATGAATATATCACAAAAATATAATATTAACAGAAAAGATTAAAATTGACATTATGACACCTTTTCTATGGAGTTTGTAGCAACAAAAACATACATGTAATAACAAAACAACACTATACTGTTTATGCAGGAGTGCATATGTGTTGAAAATATAATTCACACAAATGTATAGTACCTGTCGGTATAATGCATAGGAAAAGTATAAAAACATACATGAGTAGGAGGAATACTTACGGTACTTATTATTATTATTATTTATTTTTGAGTAAGAGTCTCACTCTGTTGCACAGGTTGGAGTACAGTAGCATGTTAGTGGCCACTGCAGCCTTGATCTACTAGGCTCAGGCAAGCCTTCCACCTCAGCCTTCTAAGTAGTTGGAACCAGAGGGATTTACCACCTTGCTCAGCTATTTTTTTTTTAAATTTATTGTAGAGATGAAGTCTCGCTGAGTTGCCCAGTTTGGTCTCCAACCCCTGGCTCAGACATCCTCTAGTCTTGACCTTCAAAGTGCTGGGATTACAGGCT
>NW_007122550.1:0-648 GCF_000164805.1 Carlito syrichta
GATGTGGGCCTTCCTCCAATAGCCCCTCCATCAGCGGCTTCCCCTCCAGTCTACTGTCCCATCCTGTCCTCTAGTCTGCCAGCAAGTGCTTCCAGATAGCCGGGTTCACTGCTCTGATGCTTGTTCAAAGACTCAGGAGGGCCAGGCTAGATTGCTCAGCCTGTAATCCCAGTGGTTTGGGAGGCTGAGATGAGTGGATTGCCTGAGTCTGTGGGTTCAAGACCTGCCTGGGCCACTTGGTGAGACATCATCTCTACAATAAATCAAAAATTAGCCAGGCATGGTAGCACGTGCCTGTAGTTCTGGCTACCTGGAAGGCTGAGGTGGATCGCCAGAGCCCAGCAGGTTGAGGCTGCGGTGGCTGGGAGTGTGCCACTGCACTCCAGTCTGATGGAGTAAGACTCCAACTCAAAAAAAAAGACCCAGGAGGCCTTTCTGAAAAAATTCATGGAAAACAAACCCATGAAAAGGAACAGAGAATAGAAGTGCACATTCCGATCCAGAGGTGAGACACAGAGGGCACCTCTGCGTGGCAGTTGGGGGATTTGTGAAATCTGGGGATACTTACAGCACCGGGCTTATGACACTGAACCAGAAGTCATGAGATTTTGTAGAAATGAGTGAATTGTCCAATTGTCTGATGTGTGA
>NW_007122551.1:0-706 GCF_000164805.1 Carlito syrichta
CTAATATCAGGAACATTCTCTTTCAACTGCTTCTAAGCATCGGAAGTGGTTCCTGCATTGCGTGATTGTGTCATTTGGGAAAAAGGAGCTATAGGATGGCAAAATGATGCATAGAGACTGGAAAGTGAGAAAATATGCACACTGAGAGGCAGGGTTGTTTGAAGGATTGGTAATAGAGAAATGGTGGTCTTTAAAGAAAAGTTGAGTTGTGGTTGTTGGCAGCAAAGTCATTCAAGTAGCTGCATCCTGCAGCGACATTTTAAACACATTGTTCTCTGCCAAATCTGTTTAGAAGCACCAAGGCCATCCTCAAAACCTGATTCACAGTCCATTCTCTAGTCCATACTTAGAAAAAAAGCACGCTTTTAGGTTATGCTAGATAAACAAACAAAAAAATGGCATTGGTGATTAAAACCATCCTGATTAATTTATCATATGTATTTAACTGACCCATCTCTAATTATGACTTCCCTGAGATTTTTTTTAGAGCTTTGTTTTCCCACCTAGTAGATCAAGCAATAGGAGAAGAAAAAGTACTGTTTAGTCAATATCCTAAGACACATCCATCAACCACTTTACATAGGGCAGCTCTCTCATTTCTCAGAGCTGAAAAAAAGTGTTATTTTTAAGATTCCATTATTATTTATTTATTTATTTATTTACTTATTTATTTAGAGTTGGCAGTCTCACTCTGTCACCCAGACTG
>NW_007122552.1:0-806 GCF_000164805.1 Carlito syrichta
ACAATCCAGTATACCATTTTTGTGGTATTTGGCACATTTGCTTTTTTATTGATCATTTCTATGCATATTTCATAACTCTTATCAATGTCTATCTGTGTCTTAATAATTTTATTTCTAAAATATCTTCCTCAAAATAGTCCTTTGATAAGCATTTGCTCAATAAGCATTTTTTGGGCTCATAGTAGAAGGGGGAAAATGAACATTTAACTGACTTAGCACCATTTCCTACTTCTATGAGGAAGGTGAACTGTCCAGGATTTGGGTCTGAGATATCATTTTTCTAAGCACAGAATGGAATATTGTTTTTCAGTTGCTATACAATAAGCTTTGGTTTTCAAAATAAGCAAAGGAGAAATAGCAGAAATATTGTATTTATTTCAAAATTCCACTTACTTTAATATGTACTTTGGGCAAGTGGTACTCATATAACATTTTCCAATTAATGGAAAAGGCAAAAGGATATATTTTAAAATATGCAGCAACATCTGTTGGAAATACAACTCTTGTAAAGCTTAAGAATCTATAAAAGCTCACAATAAGATTTCAATATACACGTATTAGTGTATGTATGTTTTCATGATTTGGCTATGTAACCCGAAATTTTCCAAATTTGGGCAACTTTTCAAATAATGGAATTTATTAGAATTTGTACATCAGCCAGGTTTGGTGACTCAGACTGTAATCCCACGCCTTGGGAGGCTGAGTGAGTGAATTGCCTGAGCCCACGGGTTCGAGACCCGCCTGGCAACTTGTGAGACCTCATCTTTACATAATCAAAATTAACTGGGTGTGTTATCGTGCACCTG
>NW_007122553.1:0-358 GCF_000164805.1 Carlito syrichta
AAATGAACAGTAAGTTGGACAAGGCCTTAAACCAGGTTAATTCTATATAAGGAGACTTTTCATAGCTATGTGATAACAAAGTCTATTAAAATATTTTATCTTCTAGTAAATATTACTATTATAATTGGCTTAAAATTTTAGATACCGTTTTGCAATTTTAGTTGTATCTTATTATTAAACCAGATCTATTTACAAAACATAGTAGGTAAATATAGTCTTAATAAAATATTAGTCGGGGCTCGGTGGCTCAGCCTATAATCCCTGGGCTTTGGGAAGCCAAGGTGAGAGGATTGCTTGAGCCCACAGGTTCAAGACCCACCCGGGCAACTTGGTGAGACCTCATCTCTAAAATAAATCA
>NW_007122554.1:0-571 GCF_000164805.1 Carlito syrichta
GGCCACTGCACTCCAATCTGGGCAACAGAGTGAGACTCCAACTCAAAAAAACAAAAAATAAATTATAAAAGTGAAAAGGAAATCTAGATAAAGTAATAGTAATAAATATGCTAAACAAAGTTAGCAAAGCATGCAATAGCAAATAAAGTAAGAGAATGCTGTGAATATTTTATGTAAGTAAATTTAAAAACATAGATAAAAATTAATCTTATAAAAAATATTTTCAAAAATGTAAGATGAAATAGTAAATCTGAATAGTAACAACTAAAGTTTTGTTACCTTAAATTCCAAGGTTTTAGATGGAAACTTCAGCAAACATTTAAGAAACAAATGCTCCCTATCTCATACAGCCTATTCTAGTACTAAAAAAGTTAGACTACTCCGAGTTAGGCAAGTAATGTAATTATGTAATTTTGACAACAAAAACCAGAAAAGGACAGTATGAGGAAGAAGCATTATCAACTAATCTCAAAGTAATAAAAGCAATGATAACTTTTTTGTAATAGATGATAACAAATCAGTGGCAATATACACCATAGTTAAGATTTTTCTTTTTTTTTATAAATATATA
>NW_007122555.1:0-473 GCF_000164805.1 Carlito syrichta
CGCCCAGGGTCCGGCAGAGCCGCCTGCGGCGCAGCACAGGCGGGCGCAGCCGGGCGCCAAGTTCCGAGCGATGGGAGGCGCCCACTCCCAGACCCCGAGGGGCCGGGAACCCGCCGAGGAGAGGCCCCCGAGACCCAGAGAGAGCGCGTGAGTCCCAGAGCCCTCTCCAGGGCCGCCTTCGGGGTTTGCGCGCCAGCCCGGGCTGGAGGCGCGCGGCGCCGGTCCCGGCAGGGCTGGAGAGGTGGGGTCCCGTTGGCCGCAGCTCCGGGGTGGCCCGCCGGGACACCCCGCCCCCAGCTTGGCCCTGGAGAGCCCGGCTGAATGTGCCCCCCCTTTACCCCACCGCGATCATTTCTATTGTTTTTACAGAATATTGTGCTGTTATCTTCCACACTGCAAGAGAAAATGAAGGCTGTTACCGTTTGTTAGCATGGTAATGCATTATCTTCATTGATATTTGTTTCATGTCAGTG
>NW_007122556.1:0-699 GCF_000164805.1 Carlito syrichta
CTATCCCTGCTCTCTTCATGGTGTCTTCTGCTTTGCAGAAGTTCATTAGTTTGATGAGGTCCCACTTGTCTATCTTATTTCTTAAGGTATTGGCCTTCAGGGTTCTGAATAGGAATTGGAAGCCAGTTCCAATTTCCATAAGGGCGTCTCCTGCATTTTCTAAGATTCTTATAGTTTGAGGTTTTACCTTTAGGTATTTGATCCATTTAGAGTAAATTTTTGTGTATGGTGATAGGTAGGGGTCCTGTTTCAATCTTCTGCATGTGGTCAGTTGGTTTTCCCTTTTCCCAGAGACCCACTCCCCACTATCACTCTATAGGATGATGCAAAGAGGAAATGAATGGAAGCAATAAACACATACACACACTGTCCAAAACAAACTGGAATAACAACAAAGCTAAACAAAACAATCAGCAACAAAAAGATCCTCCCCCAAGAAGACTAAACACACACATACATGCTTAGCACAATGTGAAAAGCGACAAAGAACAGAAAGACCGAAGGAAAAAAAAGGAGGGGTTTCAGGTCGAACCCTCACACATCTATTGACATACCCCTTAAACTATACAAAATGAATATTAAAAAGATCCAAGAAGAATGAAAGAACAAAAACCAACAACCACAACAAAATCAAAAAATAAACACTCAATCTTTCACATATACATAAACAGAAAATGACAAATTAAAGAAGAAAGAAAA
>NW_007122557.1:0-781 GCF_000164805.1 Carlito syrichta
TTCAATCTTCCTCTGTGTATTCTGGGCAGTCTGGCAATACTGGTGACCCTGGATCTGGCAGCGAGGCTACTAAGACACGGTTCAGGGAAAGAGCTGCCTCCTTCGCTTTTAAATCTGCCAAGCGATTGCCCCTGACCACCGGCGTGTCCGCAGTCTGGTGCCCTGGGCAATGAATGATGGCTACTGCCTTAGGTAACCAGAGGGCCTGTAATAAGTTAAGGATCTCAGCCTTATTTTTAATAATTTTCCCGTCTGCTGTCAGTAGCCCCCTTTCTCTGTAGATGGCCCCATGTACGTGTGCCGTGGCGAAGGCGTACCTGCTGTCAGTGTAGATGTTTACTCGTTTCCCTGCCCCCAGAGTTAGCGCCTTCGTCAGCGCGACTAATTCGGCTCGTTGTGCTGAAGTCCCGGCCTTCAGCAGCTCCGCCCAAACAGTCTCCGTTTCTGTGGTCACAGCGGCCCCTGCATACCTGACCCCGTTCCGGATAAAACTGCTGCCGTCGGTGTACCAGATGGCTTCGACGTTAGGCAAGGGCTGGTCTTGGAGATCGGGCCTCACTCCGGGTACCTGGGCCAGGATTTCCTGACAGTCATGGAGGGGCTCCTCCCAGTCCGGATTGGGGAGCAACGTAGCCGGATTTAAGGAGGCGGGAGTCTGGAACAAAATTCTAGCAGGATTTAAAAGTAAGCCCTGGTAGTGCGTTAACCGGGCATTACTTATCCATCGATCTGGAGGTTGTCTGAGCACCCCTTCGATGGCATGGGGGGGCAGTGACATGCA
>NW_007122558.1:0-778 GCF_000164805.1 Carlito syrichta
GTGGAACACAGGGCCAGAGGAACCAACCGGCTTTTATCCATTGTGTTTTACAAGGTCTTCACTGGTAGGCTTTTATCTGTTTGTGGCCAGAAGACCTGACTGTGAGTGGTGTCGAGAATGAGCAACCGGGCTGGAAACAGAAGGAAGGGCCTTGAGCCCCAGGCACAGGACTCCGCAGCCCCCTAGAACCCTAGACCGAGCAAAGAGTTGCCTAGTGCCTGCTGAGAGCCCGCAACTCATTTTCAGGGCTGTTGCACCGAGGCACAGAGTTGGGAGGAAGACCCCAGAGATGAAGACAAAGTTACCCTGGAGAGTGTGCGATCTCATGGGAGATAGCACGTAGGAAATATGGTGGGCCAGGAAGCAGCGACTAATGGACATTAGCGCTAAGGACCAAGTGCCGCTACTGGAGGCCATGCGAAGGCATCACAGATCTCTGGGACTAGAGTCCGTGATTGTAGAATCACAGAATACCAAAATGTCAGAATTGGAGGTGACTTTACAGATTAGACAAATTAGTTCATCTATTTTCCACTGAGGAATTGGAGATAATCAGTGATTTGCCAAATTATTTAAGTTAACATTCACGAGTCACCTAGTCTGGTACCTGGCAATGGAGCCCACCGCCCCCTATGTCAATACTCTTACCATGGTCCCTCAGAGACTCAGCACAGAGCTGAGTGGTCATGGGGTCTTCTGACTCCCCATCCCTGAACGTTGCAAATGTGATAAATCAGCCTCGTGCGAGGCCCTCGGTCGTGCCTGACATCTGGGCACT
>NW_007122559.1:0-745 GCF_000164805.1 Carlito syrichta
CTTTTACTTGTACACTTCTTATTAAGGGTATCACTTTATTCTAAAAATATTCCTATAATTGTAAAATATATAAAATTGATTTACCTATTCTCTTTCTCGACAAAAACATTTGTTGAGAAAATGAGTGAACCATTTGAAAAAGTATGGCTGAATGTAAGACAAATGCAGAAGAAAGAATATAACAATGACCTATACCTGGTGCTTGGTAAAGCATATTATTTTGGAATTGACCAAGTGTTTAACGAGACTTAACCTGCTATACAGTATTTACATTCAAGTATCCAAAAGTAGAGGTAGAATCTGAGTCAGTTCATAATATTGCTTATTCTTACTTGGCTCACAATCAGACATTGAGTGCATAAACAATAGCTTTTCTTATGTTGTTTCACCATCAATTTACATCTGCCTAAGTGGGACAATATATTTTCTTTTCCTTAATAACAGAAACTGACATTTCTGTGATGCAAATGAATATGCTTTTTTTTTTAAAGCCAGCTTCAAAACTTCTTATTAAGCACTACTTCATAGAAAATAACAAATTATGTGTTTTGGTCTGATTGTTTAAAATAGGTATTTCCAAGTAGGTAAAAAACAGAATGAAAATACTTTGAAAATATATTAATGACTGTAGACATAAAGAGTATTCCTGAAAATAAAGCTGATGTGAATTTGATAGAAATTGAATATATTTGAAAAGGAAAGTAAAAATACAATATACCTGGATAGAATTATGCAAATGGGCATG
>NW_007122560.1:0-728 GCF_000164805.1 Carlito syrichta
CAGGCTCGAGTCTGGGCTCACGCCCGAAGCAGCAGCTTCAGGGATGAGAGCCCCGATTCATAATGGCAAGCAGTTTTTATGCACAATTACAGAGGGAGGGGAAAGAACTTCAAACCTGATTCTACATGATTGGGTAATTTCTCCTAATGGGTACGGGAACACTTGGTATTGGTGGGTGCTGCCCATGATTGACAGAAACCCACTTAATCGGCCGAGTGGAATGTTAGATAAGTTAGGTCCATACAGTCCCTGCGTATGAAGTAACCTGAGCTGGCAGGCAAAGGGTTACATTAGCCCTTTAAGTTTCCATCCCAAGGTATGCTTAGGAAAGCTTGTTTGCTTTACATAACATAACATGGTCATTATGGGACAACAAAAGCCAAACTTAACAAAGTTTTAAATATGAATGCTGCAAACCCATATAGTGAATGTGGGGTAGAAAATCATATACTAATTCTGGGAATTTATAAAATATCACAAGCTTATTATAGCAAGGTGGTTACTTTTATAAAAGTCTTTGTTCCCTGCAGGTTTACATAGCCACTGTGTGTAAATTATCACTGGAATAAATTATCACCGGTGATAGAGAGCAGCTGGTGCCTCTGAGTCTGCTGCCACCTTGTAGGATGTCTGAAAGGGGCTTATCGCTTTATCATTTACATCCCGTTGTAAAAGCAGAAGTTAGTCTACTAATTTGGGGCTGACAATGCTTAACCCAAGAGTTCTAA
>NW_007122561.1:0-415 GCF_000164805.1 Carlito syrichta
TCCATGCCATTACTCTCCATTCCAATCCTTTTCATTCTGTGAAACTCCATTCCATTCCATTCCTTTCCATTCCATTCCATTCCATTCATTTCAATCTCATTACATTTCTTTCCGTTACTCTCCATTCTATTCCATTCCATTCCGTTACTCTGCATTCCATTCCATACCTTTACTCAATTCCATTCCACTACAATCCATTCCATTCCATTCTATTGCTTTCCGTTACTCTGCATTCCATTCCATTGCATTCCATTACATTACATTCCGTTACGCTCCATTCCATTCCATTAAATTCCATTACACTCCATTCCATTCCGTTACTCTCCATTCTATTCCGTTATTCGTCTTTCCATTCCACTCTATTTCATTCAGTTACATTCGGCTGCTCTCCATTTCTATTCCATTCCCTTCCACT
>NW_007122562.1:0-700 GCF_000164805.1 Carlito syrichta
CCAGGGTGCAAGCGCTCCCATTTATTCCTGAACAACATTCCCAAGAGCTGATAGAGGGTGTGCTTCCCTGAGCTCCTGGGCACTCCCGGTGAGTAGCTTCAAAGGATCGTTGACCTCCCTGGAGTCTGCCCCCCATCAACGGCAAGATGGGAATCTCCTTTGACTCCCTTTTTCTGAGTGGTCATAAGTTCGAATGATAGAGTCTCGATGTCATCGTAAGCCTTGTGAATTATGTCACTTGTGTATCCATGTCATCGTAAGCTTTGTGATTCGTATAACCTCTGCATCGCGCGTGACGTCTCAGGCCCTTTACTCTACTATGGCGAGCTCGATCACCACCTCTGCCGGGCCCTACCGGAAAAAGCTGTGAGATACCTCCGTTACCTGGCACCAGGAAGTCAGGAGAGAAAAAACGTCCCTATCGATCGATGTGGCTAAAACTCAAATTCTATATGGTGCTCTGCGGGTCGCATATCTCACTGTAGCTGACATATAGGCCCGAAGAACTCTGGACTATAGAAGTGAACCGTCAAAGCCTAGAGGGTGAGCAGAACCGTTTTGAAAGATCTCGAGTCTGGCTCTGCTCCCCTGGATTAGAGCTCACAAATGCCCTTTCAGCCAGCTCCCCGCCCCTTTCATCTGTCGGTATCAGGGGGGAAGCCTAGCGTGACTCGGACCCTAGCAGTGGGAAACGCTACCC
>NW_007122563.1:0-397 GCF_000164805.1 Carlito syrichta
CGAGTCTCGCTCCGTCATCCAGACTGGGGTGCGGTGGCACGCTCCCGGCCGCCGCGGCCTCGACCTGCTGGGCTCTGGCGATCCTTCCGCCTCAGCCTCGGCCTTCAGGGTAGCCGGAACTGTAGGCGTGCACGACCACGCCCGGCTGATTTTGGATTTAGTGTAGAGAGGAGGTCCTGCCGAGTTGCCCGGGTGGGTCTCGAACCCACGGGCTCGGGCGATCCGCTCGCCTTGGCCTCTCACAGTGCTGAGATCACGGGCTGAGCCGCCGAGCCCACCCTATAGCTAACCTTTTATACTCATGATCTGAATTATCCAAAATTATAAAAAAAGTCTGAAGTTCTTCAAAACTGAAACATTAAAATAAAAAAGCCGGACTCGGTGGCTCGAGCCTGTC
>NW_007122564.1:0-652 GCF_000164805.1 Carlito syrichta
TCCTTCCTCGGCACTTGCTCCATGACACCTTGGTGACTCTCAGTCTGGTATGGCTCCAGGTCCCTCCTTTCCTGGGCACTGCCCTCAAGAGCAGCCTTCACTAAAGTCTGAAATGTCACACCAACCTATCTCCTAGGAGTTGAGTTGAGTGGCTCATTGACAAGCCCACGTGGCTTTTCCTGCCTCTGTGCTGTATGGTACTCTGAGAATTTCCAACAAAAAAGATGAAGCCAAAAAGACAAAGAGACCAATTACCTCTTTAATAAAGTCTACTCCCAAGACTTGCAATTGCCTTCCTTTCCAAAAATAAAAAGTGACTTGTCTCATCTTCGCTCATCAGTCACAGTCTTGGAAAAAAGATTCAGGATTACACACACTTTGAGGCAGACTGGCCTTTGTCACAAACCTTTGCAGAAATATTAGACATCAACCTGGTTTCCAAGTCTTCCCTTATGACTTTCTGTGAACAGGTGGTTATCTAATCCATTTTCATGACTGTAACCTCTTTAGGTAATCAACCTGCACTAACTTCCCCTTGAAGAGTGAAGACTCATCATTCACTCAATCGTTGACTCAGCAAATAGTTTTGTGTAAATAAAACAGAATGGATCCAAAGCAGAAGAATGATCAGCTCACTGCACTCCAGCCTGCA
>NW_007122565.1:0-716 GCF_000164805.1 Carlito syrichta
ATTAAGTAGGCAGGGTGAACAGCAGATACGGTTTGGTGGAAAATGTCATGCATTGTGACTAGTCAAGGGTAGAACTGAAGACACACCCAAGGGTGTCTGGTAAGTGGACTTCTGAAAACTGATATAAACGACTGGACATGGGACTTCGCGGAACTCTTTGAAAACATAAAGCGTTTCTGGGTTTGAAGAGTTTGCATTATTTTCTAAATTTCCACTTTGATTTCTGAAAAATGGAGTCACTTTCCTCACAAGTGGATACAATATGTATGTTAGATGCCAGAATCTCAGTGGGACCACTAAAAATGTTAGGTTGAGAATCCTGGTAGGGGACTTTAAAATGTTAGATCAGACCCACCGGTGTTGTGGTGCGCAATCCAGTGACTCTTGAAAGATGCAAAGAATTGTACAGAAGTTAGATAGCATGATATAGTTTTTTAGAAAGTAAATTAGAGAGAAGAGAGAGGAGATTCACCTCCCCGATGTAGGAGAGGAGGTCAAAATTAGGAAACATGGCTACAATCGCTCAGAGAGACGTGACCAGACTGTAGCTTAGCAAAGGAAGATTCACTGCTGTGTAAAGTTGAATGTCTTTTAAACATTCCCTTTGAGAACAGCACCCCTGCTTCCCAGGTTCTGCCGGCTGCTTCTCCTCCTCCTCCTCCTCTTCCTTCCTTCTGGGGAGCCTGAGAGCGATCGGGTTCCACACGGAGATTCTT
>NW_007122566.1:0-716 GCF_000164805.1 Carlito syrichta
CGGGCCTGCTGTTTCCCTCTGTCCTGCCTTGGCTGAAGAGTGCAGACATGGAGGCATTTGTAACTTGTGCTTGAGCCCACGTGACAACTCAACCACTCTGTACTGTACACTCACATTCACACACTTGCACACACACTCGAACTACTCTGCTCACTGGACTCTCAGAACCCTGCTGAGGCTGGGCTGGGTGGGATCCCAGTGTATTGCTGAAAGGGCACTCGGCCAGCCTCTTCTGATGCACAACCAATAATGGACATGCAACTTTACACAACTTTGACCACCTGCCAAACCTTAAACAATGTAAGACCAAAGAGCCATGACCATAGAAAAATGCAATGCCATACCCTAACACTAATTATTTTTAAATTGGGTGGAACCATTTTGAAAAATAATGCATTACACGTATGTAAATAGCTGAACAGTTGATCCTTACGTATTTTTAATATTACAATTTCCAGGTTTGGAATTCATGAAAGTTAGACTGCTGTCCTTATTAACAAACTGCGAAAAAAACGGTGTTAAGACTTAAGAATTTTCTGTTACCTTTCCAACTTCTTACATCTCTAGTGATTGTTTAGGTCCATAGATTTATTGTTAAGCAACGAAAGAAATGTCACTGTGACCCACACTTTCATTATGTTGATTTGAGTTGAGTATCTAAAAACAAAAAGTTCACCCCTGCTGGATTATTCATCTAAGTTACTTCCCTGAATATA
>NW_007122567.1:0-426 GCF_000164805.1 Carlito syrichta
GTGCAATGGCCGCTACCGGCCACTGCAGCCTCGACCCGTTGGGCTCCGGCGATCCTTCCTCCTCAGCCTTCCGAGTACCCGGAATTATAGGCAGGCGCTACCACGCTCGGCTGATTTTTTGATTTATTGTAGAGATGAGGTCTCGCTGCCCAGGCGGGTCTCGAACCCGCGGGCTCAGGCAATCCACTCACCTCAGCCTCCCAAAGGCGCGGGATTACAGGCTGAGCCACCGAGCCCGGCTGAGCCACAGTTTTAAAACTTGGAGTTGGCGCCAATCTGTCCCTTCTTAGCACTGATTTATGGTCCTCCCCAATAGGAATTACTTGTTTGTATCATAACCTTCATGGTAATGATAACCACCTAGTTTCCACCTTTCCAGGTAGAGCCAAACCTACTTCCCTCACTTCAACTACCCTGGCTACATGG
>NW_007122568.1:0-685 GCF_000164805.1 Carlito syrichta
CAGGGTCTTCAGCATCTTTGGTTTGGTGCATGCATATGTGTGGGCTTTTCTTTTATTTTCATTTTCTTCTTTTAAAGGACAGCTGGAAATGTAGTTTTTTAAAAAATATATTTCTGTACACTTTGCTTCGGGAATGCAAGGCATTACACTTGAAACTCAGACTTTCAGGATTTGGGTTGCATAAATTAAATATTTATTCACCAACTTACCATCTGTTATCAGTTGGCCAAAAGAAAGTCAACTGCAGGCACCGAGGGTATGTGACTGTGTGTGTGTGTTGGGGGCAAATGCACCAGGATGTGTTATTGGGTTGACTTTGTTAAGATTGTTTTACTGTTTTAAGTGTGGTCATTTTTAAAAGCATTTGAGCAACTCCATTATGTTCAAGCAGAACATTTGTCAAAAGTAATTATCTGAGTTTGGTTGAAGGGCCTTGCTCTGGTATGTTTTTGAATTCTAGCAAAGAGTTTTAGATAATTGGCCCTATTGCCCAGCGAAGAAGTGACAAAAGTTCTTTTTTAATTTCAGTACAGTTATCAGTAGCTGGAGTGGCCAGGCCCCTTTACTTCATCTTGTAATTTCATATTGGGGTATGTTCTCATGTCTCCCCTTCTCTGTGATCCCTGTTAAATCGCTAAATTTTCTCTTTCTGTGAATGAATGAGAGAATGAGAGACTGATAAATA
>NW_007122569.1:0-440 GCF_000164805.1 Carlito syrichta
GGCCTGCTCACCACAAGGGAAATGGAGGACCTGGCCTAAAACTTGAACGGAGTCTCATGTATGCCTTCTCTTCTTGAAGATTTTGATGTGCTCCTTTTGGGTGTGTTCTGTACAAGAGAGAGAGAGTCAGGAGTGATACACAAAACTTGAATTCAGAATATCTGTCTTCTGAATTGATCCTTCCCTTTCTGGACTCCTAAGTTCCCCTTTGCCAGTTCCTCTGACCAAAAACACAGAGTTCTTTAAGACAGTTAACCTTCTGCAGTTGTGCATATCTGAACAACAAAAGTCAGAGAAATGAAACAAAAATATATGAATATTCTCCCCACCATAATTACTCTCTGCATAACAGAGTCTCTTTTTCTGATTCTCCTTCCTAAAGGAAAGGATATTCTTTTGGGGCTATGCAACTCCACCTGCTGCACTAACATAAACCACTA
>NW_007122570.1:0-395 GCF_000164805.1 Carlito syrichta
CAGTCATGGATGCCCACTGTAATAACTTGGGGAGTATAAAAACTAAGTCTAGAGATTCTGAGTTAATCAGTTTGAAATGTGGCCTTGACACTGGGTTTTTTGGTTTTTTTTTTAGTTGGAGTCTCGCTCTGTTGCTCAGGCTGGAGTGCCGCCACTGCAGCCTCGATCTGGTGGGCTCAGGTGATCCTTCTGCCTCAGTCTTCCAAGTGGCTGGAAATACAGGCATGTGCCACCATGCCTGGCTAATTTTTTTATTTATTGTAAAGTTGAGGTCTTGCCAATTTGCCCAGACTGGTCTCAAACTCGTGGCCACAGGCAATTCTCCCACCTTGGCCTCCCAAAGTGCTGGGATTATACACCACACCTGACTGACACTGGGGTTTCTTTTTTTTTTT
>NW_007122571.1:0-554 GCF_000164805.1 Carlito syrichta
CAGGTTCGAGCGGCCCAGACGCCGGCGGGGCGGCCGAGGCTGCTGTGAGAGGGCGCTCGAGGCTGCGGGAGAGCGAGCCGGCGAAAGAGGCGGGGAGGAGCCGGCGCACTCGCTTGCCTGCTCGCTGGCGTCCCGGCGCCGCTGCGGGTCCGCCGCCGCGTTTCCCGCTCGCCCGCCGCCCCGTGTCTCCAGCTCGGAGCAACCGCCGGCCGGCCGGGTCGGGAGCCGCGCGCGCCCTCAGACATTGCGCGGGGTAAAGGCGATACCCTGTGAAACGATACCTGCACATGTATGTATATTGCACCATTGTTCACGATAGCAAAAACATGGAACCCGCTGTGTTGACCGTTGCAAGAGGACTGAATAGCTTCCTACTGTTACATATACATGATGGGATATTATGCCCCCATATGGAATGACAACATTATGAACTTCATGGCAACTTGGATGGACTTATAGGTTATAATACTGAGTGACCTATCACATAAACAAAGAATCAGGTATCACATGTTCTCACTCATAAGCATACCTTGAACAACTGTAGTAATACTATA
>NW_007122572.1:0-658 GCF_000164805.1 Carlito syrichta
TATCTTGGGAAAACAGTGTGGTGGTTTGTAAAGGGACAAGATATTGAACTATCATGCGACTAAGTAATTCTGCTGTAGAGAATATACCTGGAGGAACTCAAATCATTTTACCAAAAAGATACCTGCACCAGTATGTTTTTTCGGCTCCTATCACAATTGCAATAAAACATGGTAGCAACCATGTTGCCCATCAAACCTGGAATGGATAAAATAAATTTGGTATATAAACAGAGGAATATTCTGCAGCCATAAAAAAGGACAGATGTAAGGAATTTGCAGAACGTTTGATGGATATGTGGTAGGTCATTTTCAGTGATTTATTACAGAAACAAAGGAACAGCGTTACATATGTTCTCACTCATGAGCTGAACTTGATCACTTTTAGTGCTGTAAAAAAATGATTGGCAGTAGTGCCAAACTGTTTATGGGGAGGGGTGAGATTGGCAGTGGAGGGATACTTCTAAGGAAGTGAGGGGCATATGTCATCAACCAGGGACTCTGTATAATCAGTGATTTTATATCTAACTGTGAATTGTACTCCAAATATTTTTTACAATTAACACAAATGAGTAAATAATAATATAATCTAATCTGTAAACATGCAACTGACTTATTTGTTTATTCTGATCTTTTATTCTTTTTTACTTTCAAAATGGTT
>NW_007122573.1:0-675 GCF_000164805.1 Carlito syrichta
TCCTTTGTCTCCCCTGACCTTTTAGTTGCATTTCTTTCTTTTTTTTTTTTTTTTGAGTTGGAGTCTCACTCTGTCGCCCAGACTGGAGTGCAGTGGCCGCTCCCGGCCACCACACCCTCTACCTGCTGGTCTCCGGCGATCCTTCCACCTCAGCTTTCCGAGTAGCCAGAATTACAGGCACGCGCTACCACACCCAGCTGATTTTTTTGATTTATTGTAGAGATGAGGTCTCCCTGCCCAGGCGGGTCTCAAACCCACGGGCTCAGGCAATCCACTCACCTCAGCCTCTCAAACATACCAGATTGCAGGCTGAGCCACCAAGCCAGCTTTAGTTGCATTTCTATGGATAGCCAAGTGGCGCCAAGTCTGGCCTGGAACCTGCTCATCCTAAGTGATTGTCCTGCTTAGCATAGGTTGTCCTACTTAGTGTAGATGTTAAGATACACATAGTTTAGTCACTGTGATTAAACACATGCTTGTGTGATTTAACTCGGACATTAACATATCCTGTGTGTATGTTTTCCCCTTTGTGAGATTTTTGTCCTATATAAGAGGCATGCAGTAAAATAAATTTGCTCTCTCTTGTTCCTTGCTGTCTGAGAGGGAGTCCTCCCAATCCCACTGTTTCTCTGTCTCTTTCTTTTCTCATTCCCTCCCCCCACTCAGACCCTGATT
>NW_007122574.1:0-774 GCF_000164805.1 Carlito syrichta
CAGAGCGGGGACATTTAGAGGAATAGAAATTATGTTATACATTTCAATGTTCTTGAATTACTTTTTTTTTTTTGAGTTGAAGTCTCACTCTGTCACACAGACTGGAGTGCAGTGGCCGCTCCCGGTCACCACATCCTCGACCTGCTGGGCTCTGCAGATCCTTCCACCTCAGTCTTCCAAGTAGCTGGAACTACAGGCACGCACTACCACACCTGGCTAATTTTTTTGATTTATTGTAGAGATGAGGTCTCGCCAAGTTGTCCAGGTGGGTCTCGAAACTGTGGGCTCAGGCAATCCACTCACCTGGACCTCCCAAAGCATGGAATTACAGACTGAGCCACCAAGCCTAGCCGAATTACTTTTTAAATACATTGTTTTGTTTGGGGTTTTTCATTTGTTTTTACTATGTATGCTTAAAACCCTATAATATCCCATTCTGCAAGGACCAGCAGTTTGAAACATTTGAAATAATGCTGTTGTGATAATACGTGCCATTAAAATGCTGTTGGCAGCCATGGTACAGATACTATATATTTTGAGGTACATAACAACTGATAGCAGCAGCATCAGTCCTGTCGGGAAGAATATCCTAATAAACAAAATTTAAATGTCTCCTTTTAGAAGATGCTTTTACTCTCTGTATTGGCAAATTACTCTGGCACAAAGCCCACATTAGACAGGAGTTTATATCCTTAGATTTTTACTCCCTCTTCTTTGGCTGTTGCACATTTTCAGTGCTTTCTAAATGGCATAAATATAGTCAGGGTTATTGAC
>NW_007122575.1:0-694 GCF_000164805.1 Carlito syrichta
AAAACCTCAAATTGATTTAAAGCATTTCACAATGTGTACTCTAAAAATCTATCCATATTATATATAAAGAGCACATTAACACTAACAACAAAAAATAGATAAATTGGGCATCATAAAATTTTTAAACTCTTGTGTATCAAAGGACACAATCAACAAAACAAAAACACAAACTACAGAATGGGAGGAAAGTTTTACAAATCACACATCTGAAAAGGAGCTGACATCAAGAATATGTAAATATTACAACTCAATAAAGCAATTGGTAATCCTTCCTTATCAAGGACAGTCTTCAGTGGTCTATGGTGGTCAGAACATGGTGAATACTTGTGTAGCTTGGTACCACTGCCTTGATTCCTGTTAAAACATCAGCGGTTTCAATAAATCCCTGCTGAAAAAATGAAGAGTAGCTCACTGATAGCAACTCTAAGAAAATAGAAATAATGTATAAGATGGAATACACTTTTACTCAGAAAATGTCTCCCAGTCAATATAAAAGATATTTTTTATGTATACAAAAATATTTGAAAGCTGGCAATTTGTTTTCAGTAACTTTTTAAAAATGTCTTTTACTTGTTATAAAAAATTCCAAACGTGTTTATTTTCTATGTTACTTTTTGTGGAAACATTTGAAAGCCTTATTTTTCTAAACTTTTATTTCACAGTTTTGGAGGTACAGATAGTTTTTAGTTACATG
>NW_007122576.1:0-715 GCF_000164805.1 Carlito syrichta
AGATGGAGTTACTTGTGTAAAGGGTGCCCCGTACACTCTCTGATATAAAGATCTTTTTCTACATTAAGTTTGAGCTGTAAAAATAAAATGCTATGTTCATTAAAAATTATTGAAATTTAAAATGTAGACACTTTTATTTTCTGTCGATCTTCCTATATCTGTCATAATAACTGAAAAGAAAAATATGTGTTTTCTAGGAACTTCCAGTGTCTTCTTGTTTGATTTTGCTCGGCTTGACTTCCACCTCTCCCTGCTCTGACATCCAAGCCTGGGCTCTTTTGTTTCTGCCTTGGAAGGGGAGGCCTTATCTCCCTGAGGAACCAGGGGGACATGGGTCAACACTTTAAAGTGGTTTCTTCTGGGCTATAGTTACTGAGAGCGCAAGACCTGCCGACAACAGCAGGGTAATGGGGTCAGCATTGAAAAGTGCACTTCAGTTGTGGAATTTCTTCCTAGAAAAGCCCCCATGGTTGGCCTGCCTCTAGACTGAGGCATAAAATGACCACCCCTTGATTTTCACAACACTGTCCTAGGGCTCTCGTAGGGGGACACTGACAATTCCTGGACTCTGGGGCACAGATGGAAGGGGTCCTCGCTGTCCCCTGCATCCTCCACACAGATTTATGTTCTCTAACACAAGACCAGTCTGGGTGGGTCCCCCATTACTTGTGCCGAGCTCTGTGATGGGCTAGGTACCTCTAGATGGGACATGGTG
>NW_007122577.1:0-753 GCF_000164805.1 Carlito syrichta
CCAAATATATCTTCCATGTTATTTCCCATAATTTAAAAGAAGGCCAATCCTGTCAAGCTTTCTCATTTTGCTTTCTTGCTGCTCCTCCCTATTTCTTCAACCACAGTGGGTTGAAGACCCCATTGTAAAGTGATTCGAGCCTCTGTCCTGATTAATTAACCTACATAGGAGTTCAAACGTCTACTGAAGTTCTATTGCAGAATAGTATAGGGTAATAATAGAGACACTTGAACTTGAATATGTTGTATCCTTTGTTCTTGTGCCAGCATGTGCTCCATTGAACTCTTTGACACCAGGACACAGAAGAGGGTGTGAGATCTAGGAACTAAGCCTGATCCAGTGAAGGCTGCTCTTGAGAGTAGTGCCCACGAAAGGAGGGACCTGGAGCCATACCAGACTGACAGTCAGTCACCAAGGAGTCATTAAGCATTTTCCGAGGAAGGGCCATGACCAGAAAGGGATGCAAGAGGCTGTTACAGAAGGATGTATCTTCTGACAACAAATCTCCAAGGTGATGCAAAATTGGAGTTTGTAGATCGCACACAAATATAACATTAGAAAAGAGCCATGGGCAAGACCTCATCTCTACAATAAATCAAAATATTAGCCAGGTGTGGTAGTTCCAGATACTTGGAATGCTGAGGGAAGGATCACCAGAGCTCAGCAGGTCGAGGCTGCAGTGGCCGAAAGCGGCCACTGCACTCCAGTCTGGGCGACAGAGTGAGACTCCATCTCAAAACAAAACAAACAAAC
>NW_007122578.1:0-629 GCF_000164805.1 Carlito syrichta
ATTTGCTATTTACTCGGATCTCTGGGTTGCCGGAACGCACCTCCGGTTTGCCAGCCCCGCCAGTGCTGCGCGCCTCCCTGCATCTCTCGACCCTCACCCGGTCCGTCCATTCCCTAACATTTTTGGAGGTTCCACCGAAACATCCGAGATCTCTCTCTCTCTCTCTCTCTCTCTGTCTCTCTCTCTCTCATATTTCCTATCTGGTGGCCCTCTGTGGACTGTGTTGGAAACTGGTGGCAATTGAAGGCTCTAGCTGGGGCGACACTTCAGCATGCAGCTCCAGGGAAAGACTTCAGACCGCTGTGGCCTGACTGGGTGAGGCACTAAGGTTGCTTCCTTCTAGCCAAGATTTCGGAGTTTCCCCGTGGACCGAGCTGCATCTCAGAGGACAACTGACGGTCTCTACCTAGGGCTACTCCCTAGGGAGGCAAGAAAGTCCCCAAAGGAAAGTTCGAACCGCCAGAGCCTGTAAGGGTGGGAGACAAAGTGCTTGGTTTCTTTACTCTTTTCCTCTCTGACTGGCGAAGTAACTCCACGAAGGACCTTGAAACTCCAACAGCTACGTTATGCCTTTCTGCGCCTTTGGTGAGTCATCCCCTTTTATTTTTCATCCACACACACATATTTGA
>NW_007122579.1:0-789 GCF_000164805.1 Carlito syrichta
GTAGCTTCTGAATCTTAGTGCCCCACAATACACCCTATTCAACCTTGACTGCAAAGACACAGCACAACTTCTCACTTCCAGTCCCATCTCAAAATAAGACCATCAAAGTCCCTGCTCAGGGAAGGAGAACAGACTGAGCAAATAACAGAAGTGGAAGCTTCTTCCTCTATCACTGAATAATGGAATTAAAGAAAGAGGAAAGTGACCTGTCACGAATGAAGAAAAATCAAGGGAAGATCAACAGTAATCCCTAGAATCACAAAGTGACAGTACTTAAAAAAAACAGACCTCAGAGCCCATACAATGGAAGTCACCCAAAATTGGCCCCACAAATTAAAAAAGATGAATTTTGCTCAGTTGTGTTTGACAGAGAAGGGCCTCAGTAAAGAGACATAGCGTGGCACACAAATATTTATTTCAATAACTGCATGGGCTGTCAAAAACACCTAATGAGTGGTGGACTGTTTTCTTTAGGCCAACAAAGCTCTTGATGCCTTTGAATACCTGTCAGATGGTATTCAAAGACATCAAGAGTTTCATTTTTAAGCTAGGAGTCATAAAGACCAGGCAGTAAGAAGGACGCTGAGTGCAATTTTTTGCACTTGCTGGAATGCCCCAAACAGCATACTGGTTTTCTGCTCTGGCTTCTATTATTGCAGAGCAGTTGGAACAGGCCTTCAGCAAGTCACCAGTGCTTCCCTCATGCCTCAACAAATCACTGAGTCTAGTTTCCTCATTTGAAAACTAGGGGACACTCACACCTTGTACGTGGATTAAATGATTATATAA
>NW_007122580.1:0-730 GCF_000164805.1 Carlito syrichta
AGACAGAAATAATAGGTGAAACACCTTCTGATTAATCCCCAATATTCAAATATACTGTTGCTAATCTATACTTTTTACAGTAGACCAAAAGAACTACCAATAAGCTTATTATAAATAAATAGGTCAAAGCAAATAACAGCAGGTACAGAATTATTTCCTTTGGGTAAATGATGAAAATCATGCAAGTAAGTAACTGGAAAGCAAAGTTAGTAAATAAGAAAATCTACCTGTGGCAATTTGTTACCCATTTACTCTGAATAGGACTGTGTAACAATTATATGTAGATTAAAATGTGAAACGTATGATCTGATACTAACTTTGCCTGATGCATGTAGTAGAAAACACATTTGAATATACTTTACATTAAAAATGAATGTTTATTGATCTTTTTCTTTACTTTTGCTGAGGCTTGAAGCAGTGAGTAAGCAAACTCAATATTCAACAATAGAATGTTTAAATATCTCCCATATGACAGAATACCTTCTGGCCATCAAGCAGTATTTTTAAACATAATTAAGGATAAGAAAGAACTTTTATGATATATGCCAAATTTAAAAAAATTAGGAAACAAAATACAAAGTATAACCCCAGCATTGTAAGAATAAATGATATAAATAAACACTTAAGTATTTAGAGAAAATATGTGAATAACAGCCACTGCTTAGTTTGTCTTAAAGTTTAGGGTAAGCACTTCTGTTTTTCCCAGTTTTGCTCATCTTATTCAATTTTA
>NW_007122581.1:0-420 GCF_000164805.1 Carlito syrichta
CGAGGTTCCGGATCTCCTTGCTGATTTTTTGTCCTGATGATCTGTCTAAGGTTGTGAGTGGTGTATTAAAGTCCCCAGTTATTATGGTGTTAGAGTCAATGTCTTTCTTTAGTTTTCCTAGAAGTTGCTTTATGAATGTTGGTGCGCCTATGTTGGGTGCATATATGTTTAGGATAGATATTTCTTGTTGATGGAGTGAACATTTTATCATTATGTAGTGACCCTCTGTATCTTTTTAAATTTTTGATAGCTTAAATGGTATTTTGTCTGAAATTAGGATCGCGACTCCTTTCTTTTGTGTTCCGTTCGCCTGAAAATTTGTTTCCCATCCTCTTACTTTGAGTCTGTGTATGTCCTTTCTAGTGAGATGGGTCTCTTGAAGGCAGTATATTGTGGCCTGGGGATATTTTATCCATTTTG
>NW_007122582.1:0-807 GCF_000164805.1 Carlito syrichta
GGCTGAGCCACCGAGCCTGGCTAACTACTTTTTTAACGTAATTTTTGGTTTTCATTTCAACATTGTGGGGTGCAATTCAGAGTTAGGTACACAAATATTCATTGTGCAGGTACCCTTATTGATGAGGTGTCCCACCCTTCCCCGTTTCTACTACTGCAAATCCCACCTCCCTGCCCCACTACCTTCCCCAGTTTCCTGCTACTCTCATTTTCTTATAGTATTAAAGTAGTTGTCCAAGGTCCACTGATGAGTGAGCACATTTGAAGAACATCTTCCCATTCCTATGCCTCTCCACCAGCTGCTGGCAATCACCAATCTACCCTTTTCTTCTAAAATTTTAGCTTTTTCTTTCATTTTTTACTTAGTATGATATCCTGCAGGTTCACCCATGTTATCAGTCAAAAGAAAATATTTTCTTATTTTTAAAATCTATGCTAAACAGTTTTCCACTCTGTGTGTGTGTGCGCACGCACGCGCTCCCGTGCATACATGTGTTGCATTTTCTTTATTAATTCATTCGTTGGTGGACACTTAGATTATTTCCAAGTCTTGACTATTGAAAATAAAGCTGCAATGACTGTAAGAGTGCTGATATTGCTTTTAGATACTGATTTTATTTTATTTTTTGAATATATATATATATACCCTAAAGTGGGATTTCTGGATCAAATAATAGCTTTATTTTTAATTTTTTGAGAAACCATTTTACTGTTTTCCTTTTGCCTTCAGAGTTAGTACCCAAAATAAAACTAGGAGGATAAACCCAATGCATGGGATTGTAATGACTGGGAGGTGAGATCCCAAATA
>NW_007122583.1:0-736 GCF_000164805.1 Carlito syrichta
CCTAGTATTGTTGGCTTCCTGGGTAGTGCTACTTCACTACTTTTACTTTTCTTAAACCTTTGAAGCTTCCGATTTTCATGGAAAAATGTCTCTAGAGTAATGCTGGGTGGCAGAAGGTTGTAAGCAGCTTTCATGTGATGCAGGTATATGTGTGGATAATTCTTTTGTTTTCCATTTTCTTCCTTTAAAGGACAGCTGCAAATGGATTTTTAAAAAAGGATATATCCATATAGTATGCCTCGGGAATGCAAAACATTCTATTTGGAGGTAGGTCTTTCAGGGTTTTGGTTGCAATAATTAAATATTTATTCACCAACTTACTCTCTGTTGTAAATTGGCCAAAGGAAACCTGACTGTGGACTCTGATTCTTCCTAGAGACTGCGTAGGTCTCAGGCTATTCAAAGAATTACCCAAACATGGATATCAGACCAAATCATAACATTTATATCAACAATATGAATGACAAAATTAAAAAAGAAGAATTGAAGAGCTCCCTCTATGCCCTGTTTACCCAGTTTGGCCATGTGGTGGATATTGTGGCTTTAAAGACCATGAAGATAAGGGGCAGGCCTTTGTCATATTTAAGGAACTGGGCTCATCCACAAATGCTTTGAGGCAGTTACAAGGATTTCCATTTTATGGTAAACCAATGCGAATTCAGTATGCAAAACAGATTCTGATATAATATCTAAAATGCTGGGCACTTTTGATGACACAGAAAAGAAAAAAGCTAAA
>NW_007122584.1:0-452 GCF_000164805.1 Carlito syrichta
CGAAATTAGGGTTTTTGTGGTCTTGCTTTTCCAGCTTCTTTAGGTAGCTTGTTAGGTTGTGAATTTCTGTTCCTTCCATTTTCTTCATGTGTGTTTGTAGGGATATAAATTCCCCTCTTACTACAGCTTTCAGGGCATCCCAGAGATTTTGGTAAGATGTTTCTTCATTTGCATTTGTTTCCAGGTATCTTTTGATCCCTGTTTTGATTTCATCATTGACCCAGGAGTTGTTTAGCATCATGCTGTTTAGTGTCCTTGTCTTTGTGGGTTTTGGGGGGACTTTCTTGGTGTCAATGTTTATTTTATTCCACTGTGGTCCGAGAAGGTGCTTGGTAGAATTTTGGTCCTTTTAAATTTGCTTATGCTTGATTTATGGCCGAGTATGTGGTCGATCTTAGAATATGTTCCATGTGGTGATGAGTAGAATGTGTATTCTGTGGACTTTGGATGGA
>NW_007122585.1:0-501 GCF_000164805.1 Carlito syrichta
AATCCTTAAGTCCCCTAAGGAAGAGCTCGTGAGAGCTCAATTCCTGTCCCATGATAATCACCTACTCACCGTTCCGATGTCCGCTGGGGCGGCTAGTCCAGCGACGATCAAGATCGAGTCTTATCCCGCGGGTTGATCACCCACGGGCTCGAAGCGAGCTCAGGAGCTCAGGGTGTGCCCGGTTGGGGCGTCCTCCGAGTAGGTGCCAGCAGCGCCGTTCCGTGCCTCGAGCCCCACGTCGGGCGCCAGGTGTCCCGACCAGCGGGACAAGTAAAACGTGGGCACGAGGAGGACTACCTGCTGCTGGTGAAAAGAGAGAGAGAGACCAAGAGAGAAAGAGACAGGAGACACGCAGAATGGAGGCAAGACAGTGTTCTGATCAAGCCTCTAAATTTTATTGTTAGGCGATTGCTTATATACATAGCAAAGAGGGGCGGGCTGAAATAGGGCGTGTGGCGGCTTATGATAGGAGGAAGAGTAGTGGGTGGTATGAGGAGAGGA
>NW_007122586.1:0-738 GCF_000164805.1 Carlito syrichta
TCTTTTTTTTTGAGTTGGAATGTCACTCTGTCGCCCAGACTGGAGTGCAGTGGCCGCTCCCGGCCACCGCAGCCTTGACCTGCTGGGCTCCGACGATCCTTCCGCCTCAGCCTTCCCAGTAGCCAGAATTACAGGCATGCGCTACCACACCCGGTTGATTTTTTTAAATTTATTGTAGAGATGAGGTCTCGCTGCCCAGGCGGGTCTTGAACCTGCGGGCTCAGGCAATCCACTCACCTCAGCCTCCCAAAGGCGCGGGATCACAGGCTGAGCCACTGAGCCCGGCTCTTGGAAGCATCTTTAGGCATTCTACAAGCACAACAGGTGACAACTAAGACACTGAAAGCATTGAGAGTGAGTTTTTTGGTGACCAGCTAAGAAGATGGCCTCATATGACCCTGCAATCCCCCTCCTGGGAATATATCCTGAAGAACACAAATCACTCTATAAAAAAGATACCTGCACACGCATGTTTATCGCAGCGTTGTTCACAATAGCAAGAACCTGGAAATAGCCATGCTGCCCGTCAAAAGAGGACTGGATTAAAAAAATGTGGTACATATACACGATGGAATACTACGCAGCCATAAAAAAGAACAAAATCATGAATTTCGCAGCAACCTGGATGGAACTAGAGTCTATAATACTGAGTGACCTCTCACAGAAACAAAGATCCGAATATCACATGTTCTCACTCATATAATGAACCTTAAACATCCAATGCAATACTATACGAAA
>NW_007122587.1:0-757 GCF_000164805.1 Carlito syrichta
CACTATTTTCACAAAGAGGAAGAAAAAAAAAGAGGTGCTCTCTAAAATTAATTCAGCTTACTGCCTGTAGTTTCCACATCACCACAGAGTAAAAAAAGAACAAGCAGAACTTGCATTTTTGTCAGATCAAGAAAACAGATATCAGGAATGTGAAGGCAGTTAGAACGTGTGCAGCAGGATACTGTATGAGAAGGAGCTATACAAAAATCAAGCCAAAAAACCTTCAGAGTTCCCATGAGCCTTTTGCTGTGTTCCAATCTTTTCCTGCATGAGAATACATTTCTTCAAAGTCAAAAAATAACCACCAGAGAATTCTCTGTGGTCAAACAGAACATGGAATAGTTCATAATCTTGTCAGTGCACATGGAAAAATCTCTAAATAGATATTAGGAAGAAACTTCAGATGAGTATTACCTAATAACATCCGTACTTGGGCTATAGTAGACTTGGAGTAATGCCTGCTCTGGAGGACAAGAGGTAGACAAGAAGTTAGCCTCTAGAGTGTCAAAGTGATTCAAAGAAGCATGAAAACTCAATTATATATCTAAACAAACACCAAAATTCCTCAAGAAAATTCTACAATTAAATTAAGATCTAACACCTATTCAAAAATTGCCTGACACTTAAAAAAATCAGACAAATGATCCATAGAGAGAAGAAAAATTAAGAACAGCTTCAGAAATTATAGAGAAAAATAGAACTAGTAGATAATGCTAACAGATAATTTTTTTTTTTGATTGGGATCTTATGCTTTTCA
>NW_007122588.1:0-783 GCF_000164805.1 Carlito syrichta
CTACTATATAACTATACAGCTTATATCCTAATAATAATATGATTTTAAATTATGTGAAGCGATTCAGTTAAATATATATGTATATTTCATTGGAAGGGCTTCATAAATATCATATTTGATATGTCATTATATATGAATATTTCATTGTTAATAAAGACCCTCTAAAGTGGTTTCAGATGACAACTTATTATGATACCATAAAAACCAAAAAGGGCCAGGTTCAGTGGCTCAACCTGTAATCCCAGCACTTTGGGAGCCTGAGGCAAGTGGATTGCCTGAGTCCATGGGTTCAAACCAACCCAGGCAACTTGGTGAGAGCTTGTCTCTACAATAAAATACAAAATAGCCAGGTGGGGTAGGGTGTGTCTGTAGTTTCAGGTACTCAGAAGGCTGAGGCAGAAGAATTGCTGGAGTCCAGGAGTTCGAGGCTGTGGTGGCCAGGAGCATGCCACTGCACTCCAGTCGGCGACAGAGTGAGACTCCAATGTAAAAAAAAGAGAGAGAGAGAGAGAGAGAAAAAAAACAATAAATTCTCAAAGCTCATCTTCATGTCTAAAGGAAGTTATAAATTAACAACCTAAATACTAAGTTCACATTATTCACCATTTCAAATACATTTTTACCCACCTTGAAACTGATTTTTCTTTCCAAATAGGCATACAGATTACTAAATTCTTTCTTCATCTTTTAAATTGTAAAATTTAAATCTAGGTTCCATATTTGAAGAAGATATGAGGAGACACAGTCATAAGGAATGATGCCATGTGTAGATCACAGTAAACA
>NW_007122589.1:0-750 GCF_000164805.1 Carlito syrichta
CGGACACGCCATGCAAACTCACATAGAATGTTTGACTCAGAAGTGCCAAACATACACAAAGACAGTACACAGAGCTATTTAAAAATTCGAGGAGTGGAGGAGTGGGAAGTGCACGGTAATTGCTACACCCAGGTCTCCTGAGCAGCAGAGACTGGAGGGAAGAGGCCCCAAGAGGTTCACACTGGAGACTCACTGCCAAGCCCATTGAGCACAGTCCTGGGAGAAGTTTCCAGGGGATTCCTGGTTTGGGCTCACGGAGAGTGTCGCTACACGCATCCGTGCATGCGCGGGCACACACACACACACTGACACACTGACACACTGACACACACACACACACACACACACGGGTCAGGGACGAACACACTCCCACAGAATTAGAAAGAGCAAGAGCATGGAGAGCAAGTGGTGGCTGGGAAAGGAAGTTGTCATCTCTGGCGCCATAGGCTGCTGCCAGGAGAGCAGTGGATCCTGCAGACAGTGTGGTTGAAGGGTTGGGAGAGGTACCTACCAGAAAGGCAGCGTCCACCCAGGTGTGATCGTTCTTCATGTTGTCTTTTATTTTTGCATCTCATTGATACTTCTGATGACGACGTGGCGAATTCCAGGGGTTGCTTCGTGTTCCTCTCGGGTCCAATGACCCAGTGACCCTGTGTCCAGAACATACTTTGCAGAGGTGGGGGGGGCACGGATGGTGTCACCATTGGGCTGGAGGAAACAGCGAGGCAGTGGAGTGGAGCTGGTGGGGCA
>NW_007122590.1:0-740 GCF_000164805.1 Carlito syrichta
CACTTAGCTAGATAGGTACCTATCTAGCCAGCAGGCTACCAGCTGACTTAACTAGGTGATTTGAACAACTAGCCTGCTGGATAACAAGCTGAACTATCTAGCTAGCTACCTACCTAGGCAGCTGGCTAGACAGCTGACTAAACTAGGTGACTTAACCAGCTAGCCAGTTGGCTAGCCCGCTGACTTAACTCACTGATGTCACTAACTAGCCCGGTAGCTATCTAGCTGATTTACCTAGCTAGCGACCTACCTTGCCGGTTGTCCAGCCAGCACTCTTAACTAGCTGAATTAACCAGCTAGCCAGCTGGCTAGCCAACCGACTTAACTATCTCGCTACCTAGCTAGCCAGCTAGCTAGCCAGCTGACTTAACTAGTTGACCTAACTAGCTAGGTACCTAGGTACTCAGCTGACTTAAATAGTTACTTAACTAACTAGGTACCTACCTAGCCAGACGACTTAAATAGTTAGCTAACCAGGTAGCTACCTAGCTAACAAGCTGACTTATAGTTACCTGCCTAGCTTGCTAGCTGACTTAACCAGCTAACTAACTAGTTAGCTTACTCATTATCTAACCTGCTAGCTAGCTGAGTTAATCATTTGACTTAACTCATTAGCTAACGAACTAGCTAGCTGACTCATCAGCTGACTTAACTCGTTAACTACAAGCTACTAGCCTACTCAACCAGCTGACTCAACCCGTTTGCTAACTAGCTAGCTAGCTGACTCAACCAGCTGACTT
>NW_007122591.1:0-417 GCF_000164805.1 Carlito syrichta
ATAGGCTTAAGCCACCATACCTGGCCTATTTTATTATTATAAGGAACTTGCACTACCCATAAAGTAAAATAGTGTCATTTGAAAGATGACTTGGATTAATTATAAACTTATGATGCAAGCTCTATATTGATCCACTTAAAAAGCTTTTAAAAAGTATAATTAAGCCGGGCTCGGTGGCTCAGCCTGTAATCCCGCGCCTTTGGGAGGCTGAGGTGAGTGGATTGCCTGAGCCCGCGGGTTCGAGACCCGCCTGGGCAGCGAGACCTCATCTCTACAATAAATCAAAAAATCAGCTGGGCGTGGTAGCGCATGCCTGTAATTCCGGCTACTCGGAAGGCTGAGGCGGAAGGATCGCTGGAGCCCAGCAGGTCGAGGCTGCGGTGGCCGGGAGCGGCCACTGCACTCCAGTCTGGGCGA
>NW_007122592.1:0-692 GCF_000164805.1 Carlito syrichta
CAAGTCCTAAAGGCAGCAAGAGAATAAGGTCAGACTACCTACCAGGGAAGACCAATTAGAATAGCAGCAGATTTATCAACAGAAATATTTCAGGCTAGGAGAGCTTGGAGTCCAATCTCCAAACTTCTCAAAGATAAAAAATTTCTTTTATTTTTTAATAAATTTATTTATTTATTATAAAGATGTGGGTGATGAACAACTTCAACCAAGATAAACAACCCAGCTAAGCAAAACTTCATCAGTGAGGGAAAATTAAAATCTTTCCCAGACATTCAATCCCTAAAAACTTACGATGCCTCTAGACCAGCTCTACAAGAAACACTTAAAAAGTATGAAACACAGAAGGGAAAAAAATGACAATGTTCATCAAAAGAATGCAGGAAAATGATTAAAAACACACATAAATCAACTCCAAAATAAAAGAAAGACAACCAACAAACAGGAACAACAACAACTCTATAAGAACCTCATAACAGGGATAAACTCTCACATTTCAGTAATTAGTCTGAATGTGAATGGACTACAGGCATCACTGAAAAGACATAGAATGGGAAAATGGATAAAATATCATGAGGCAACAATATATAGTCTCCAAGAGACTCATCTCACCAGAAAGGACACTCACAGACTCAAAAGTAAGAGGATGAGAAGCAAATTTCAGACAAACGGAACACAAGAGCAGGAATGTGATG
>NW_007122593.1:0-649 GCF_000164805.1 Carlito syrichta
GCAATAAACTCACAGAAATAGAAACAAGAAAATTTTCTGTCACAACAATGAAAAGAACTATAAAATAACTACAGTTAGATTTAACAAGTAAACTGCAAGACCCATCTAATAAGAACCATGAAAATGTACCATATTTCAGAAACAGAAAGACATATCAAATACTTGATAGAAAAGTGAAAGAAACAATAATGATGAGAGTATACATTCTCCCAAGTTAGCAATTCAAATTCGAGTGGAAATTAGTTTTATTTGTTTTTTACTGTTGGGAAAAAAATACCACATGATTTATGTGGAAAAAAAAACTCCCAAGACTAACCAATAAAAGACTATCAGAGAGGCCTATGGGATGTCAGAATATTAGCCACATGTCATGTCAACCAGAATTGGGTGCACATGGTGTAGGTGAATGAGCAGGCCCGCAGGTCAGTGGCACACAGTAAGAGTGGAGTTCAGACTTGAGGGGTCATGCCTTTCAGTGAAAGAACATTTGGGTGACTGCACACAGGACCTGGTGGTGGGGGAATGTAAGGAGATCCTGAGGGTACACTATGCTCCATAAATATGGAACGCTTGGTATGGCACAAAGTGCCACACAATCTAAAGACAAATGCTGCAATCAAGACGAGTATGTTCATAAAGAAAGCAATAG
>NW_007122594.1:0-724 GCF_000164805.1 Carlito syrichta
TTCTTTTTTTATCTTATAGCAATTCCATGAGATTTGGAAGACTTGACACTTGTGCAGTAATTTCAAGTTCATTGTTTGAAAATGGGTCAAAGCCGGGTTCGATGGCTCAGCCTGTAATCCCAGCACTTTGGGAGGCTGAGGTGAGTGGATTGCCTGAGCTCATGGGTTCGAGACCCACCTGGGCAACTTGGTGAGACCTCATCTCTACAATAAAATTAAAAATTAGCTGGGCGTGGTAGCGCACGCCTGTAGTTCCAGCTACATGGAAGGCTGAGGCAGAAGGATCACTGGAGCCCAGCAGGTCGAGGCTGCGGTGGCCGGGAGCGGCCACTGCACTCCAGTCTGGGCGACAGTGAGATTCCAACTCAAAAAAAAGAAAAAAAGAAAATGTTTCAATAATGTTGATTCACTCTGCTTCTTTATTCTATGATTTCTAGTTTAAGGCATTACTAAACTGCATTAATTACATGTTTACCTAAATAAATGATTTTACTTGTTTCAAGTAATGAAAGAAATAAATAACTGCTATGTTCATCTTAATATAAACAGAGCAGAAAAAAGCAAATATGATTATGAAAGATTATTGCATTGTTATGTGAAAGCATCAGTGTGCCAGAACACATTGCAATCTGCTAGAACATTCCTCAAGTAACCTGTTCACTCATTGTCTTCTTTTCAACAAGCATATTTAAACAACTGCTAAGAGTCAGATATTAAGTCAATA
>NW_007122595.1:0-770 GCF_000164805.1 Carlito syrichta
CCTTGGTATTCTGTAAGCTGTTTGACTAAATTTGGTTGTCAGTCTCTACCATGTTTGCTTAATGTTGGGTCAAGCCGATTCCTCTAATCCCTGTTACCAGTATAAACATAGTTACTCTTTACTGATGATTATTATTCAGATGCTGTCCTCTGCTTTCACAACAGGTCTATGAGTTGTGTGGCACTATCCATTATCCTCGTTTTTAAGAAAAGGAAACTGGGACACAGAGAAATCAGCTGACTTGCCTGTGATCACAGTTCTGATTGCAGCAGACCTGAGATTCAAACCAATGAAGCCCACTCCAGGACCCAGGACCTGGACCACTTGCTCAGCCTTGGACTTCCTAGGTCAGATACATACATACATGCTCTGAGCTGGACAAATTCATAGAAGTGTCTTGTTTCAAAACAGCTTATGAGGAATGCACTTCAAAGCAAAAGCACAGTTGAAAGGAAATAGTTGTCCCCAAATTGCAGCCAAGAAAATAACAGCTGGGCTCCAGAAGATTCTGAAACTTGGTTGACCATAACTACCAGATAATTCTCTCTTAATATGTGCATAAAATATTCACCTTTAAATTCTTAAAATTCAGTAAACATGAAAGTTTAAACAGAACAAAAAGAAGAATTTATTATAAAGCAACACTGCAGTAAATGTCTGAAAGCCCAGTTTTCTTTGTCAAGCTAATGGATTTTTTAACATAGGCAAATTTGTTTTCTTATCTGTATAATTGGTGGACTACCTCATATTTATCTATTTCTTTCTTTTTG
>NW_007122596.1:0-735 GCF_000164805.1 Carlito syrichta
CCATGTGATGCTGACAGTAGTTTTTTGTAGATATTTTTTGTCAAGTTGAATCATTGACCCTCTATTCTCAGTTTACTCAGTGATTTTATTTTTATTATGATTAGGTGTTAGTTTTTGTCAAATGCTTTTTATGCATCTGTTGATATGTTTATGTGATCTATCTTCTTCAGTCTGTAGATATGGATTATATTAACTGATTTTCAAATGTTGATCCAGTCTTGCATTCTTGAGATAAATCCCACTTGGTCATCTTTTATAACCTTTTTATACATTGTTGGATTTGACTTACTAATATTTGGTTGAGGGTTTTTCAAACTATGTTTAAAAGAGCAAATTTTCTATGTTTTTTGTCATGTTTTTGTCTGGTTTTGATATTGGACAATGGTTGCTTCATAGAATAATTTAGGAAGTAATTCTTCTGTTTCTACCTTCTAAAAGAGATTATGGAAAAGTGGCATAATTTATTTCTCAAATGTTTGATGGAACTTACCAGTGAACCTATCTGAGACTAATGCTTTCTACTTTGCAAGGCTATTAATTATTAATTTAATTTAATCTACATACAGCCAGCCTTCTGAGGGTCCTTTGTCTGCAGATCCAACAAATCACACATCATAAATATCTGAAAAAGATATCAATAAAAATAAAAATGTAACAATAAATACAACACAAATTTAAAATGATACAACTATTTACATACCATTTACACATATTAATTATTATACATAGTCTAGA
>NW_007122597.1:0-479 GCF_000164805.1 Carlito syrichta
GGATTGCCTGAGCCCACGAGTTCGAGACCCGCCTGGGCAGCAAGACCTCATCTCTACAATCAATCAAAAATTAGCTGGGTGTGGTAGCGCGCACCTGTAGTTCCAGCTCCTTGGAAGGCTGAGGCGGAAGGATCACTGGAGCCCAGCAGGTCGAGACTGCAGTGGCTGGCAGCAGCCACTGCACTCCAGTCTGGGCAACAGAGTGAGACTCCAACTCAAAAAAAAAAAAAATTAGCCGGGCTCAGTGGCTCAGCCTGTAATCCCGCGTCTTTGGGAGGCTGAGGTGAGTGGATTGCCTGAGCCCGCGGGTTGGAGACCCACCTGGGCAGCGAGACCTCATCTCTACAATAAATAAAATAATCAGCTGGGTGTGGTAGCACATGCCTGTAATTCTGGCTACTTGGAAGGCTGAGGTGGAAGGATTGCCGGAGCCCAGCAGGTCGAGGCTGCGATGGCCGGTATCGGCCACTGCACTCCAG
>NW_007122598.1:0-700 GCF_000164805.1 Carlito syrichta
CTTCCCTGAGTACTCAGCAGTTTTTACCCAAAACGGCATGACTTCCATGCCCACCCTTCCCACTCACCTGATCTCAAGTGACTTTTTATTGTTTCTCTGGATAAAAAAGTCCTCAAAGGGAAATATTTTGCTGATGTGGAAGAGGCCAAACAAATGAACAAAAGGCAGAAACTCTAAAAGAGTTCAAGGTGGACTAGTTCAAAAACTGTTCTGAGCAATGGAAAAAGCATCTCAGTAGGTGTATTGCATCAAACAAAGAGTACTTCAAAGGTGAGACTGAAGTTTTAACATGTAAGATTAAATATGTAATAATTTTTTGTAAGTAAATTTCTATATTTAGAAGGGGGCTCCTCTCTTGTACCTCTGAAGTAGAACATTGTTAGTGTGTCTCTGGCCTTGTCAGCTGAAAGCAAACCACTCCTGGTGGACATTAGGACCAGGTGTGTAGAAAAATCATCCTCCAGATTAGATCAGAAGCTGCACATCAGTGCCAGGGAATGTGTTAATTTACTGCAGCCATGAAGCTTGCCATCTGGCACAGCAGCTACAATCAAAGTCACCTTGGTTAAGCTTATGCCAACCCACTGCCATTCTTCAAGATCTATCTGTCTTCTGCATAGACCAGACAGGAGAGTTGAATGGGGATGTGGTGGGAATCTTGCATGTTTCAAGTCCTTGATGGGAGCATATGGACCTCACT
>NW_007122599.1:0-478 GCF_000164805.1 Carlito syrichta
GTGCCTCCTGTAAGTTTTTGGTTTTTTTTTTTTAGTCAGAGTCACACTCTGTCACCCAGGCTGGAGTGCAGTGGCACGTTCACAACCACCGCAGCCTTGACCTGCTGGGTTTAGACAATCCTTCCACCTCAACCTTTCAAGTAGCCAGAACTACAGGTGCATGCAAGCATGCATGATTTGTTTTTTTTGTTGTTGTTGTTTTAACTTATTGTAGAGATCAGGTCTCACCAAGTTGCCCAGACTGGTCTCAAACCCAGGGCTCAGGCAATCCTCTCACCTCAGCCTCCCAAAGTTCTGGGATTACAGGCTGAACCACTGTACCTGGCCATCTCCTGTAGGTTTTAATAAACTGATGTCTTTTCCTGCTAGGACTCAGGGTGACTTCTTTGGAACAGAGAAACATTATGCAGAAGCCCTCTCAGATTTGGGGTTACTGTGTTACAACAGGGATATGTTACTTGCACTTCCTCACTTTCAG
>NW_007122600.1:0-471 GCF_000164805.1 Carlito syrichta
TTTTTTTTTTTGAGTTGGAGTCTCACTCTGTCGCCCAGACTGGAGTGCAGTGGCCGCTCCCGGCCACCGCAGCCTCGCCTGCTGGGCTCCGGCGATCCTTCCGCCTCAGCCTTCTGAGTAGCCGGAATTACAGGCATGCGCTACCACGCCCAGCTGATTTTTTTATTTATTGTAGAGATGAGGTCTTGCTGCCCAGGCGGGTCTCGAACCCGCGGGCTCAGGCAATCCACTCACCTCAGCCTCCCAAAGGCGCGGGATTACAGGCTGAGCCACCGAGCCCGGCTCCAGCACCTTTTTTGTAGAGTTCCTAAAGTTGTCTGTAATTATGTCACATGAAAATACAAAGTTTTACTTCTTTCTTTTTCATCTGTATGTTTTTTATTTAGATTTATACATTTATGGACGTATGTATTTATTTATTGCTTTTTTACTTTGGTTAGAAACTCTGATATTTAATGTTGAATAAGTGTA
>NW_007122601.1:0-804 GCF_000164805.1 Carlito syrichta
CGTGAGACTTCAACTCAAAATAAATAAATAAATAAATAAATTAATTAATTAATTAATTAAAAAAACAAAAAAATTTAGAGACAGAGTCTCACTATGTTGCCAAGGCTGGTCTTGAACTCCTGGGTTCAAGCAATCCCTCTGCCTCAGCCTCCCAAGTAGTGCAGATCACATATATAAGCCACCACACTCAGCTAATTTTTTTTTTTGTGGAGATGAGGTCTCACTATGTTGCTCCAGCTGGTCTCAAACTCCTGGCCTCATGCAATCCTCCTGCCCAGGCCTCCCATAGAACTGGGATGACAAGCATGAGCCACTATGCTCCCTGGGCTGGCATGTAGTAGGTGCTCAATATTTGTGATCAAGGTAGAAACAGATGTGATCCCAGCAGGGAGCTGGGACCGGGAGGAATCCCGGGAGGAGGAGACAGAAGTCTGGAGCAAAGAGGGTGCACAACGTGGGGACCGTGGGGATGGATCCGGAGTGGACCACAGCAGCCCTCTGGCATTCAAGCCTCAAGTAACATGGCCCAGATGTGACCACAGGCAGAAGACAGGGCAGGGTGCCAGTCGCGGGGCTCACCATCTGCTGCAGGTCCTGGATGATGACGTGGATGACCAGCATTTTGCCCTCACTCTCCTCCATCCTGGTACCACCCGATTCTCCGCGGTGGCTCAGATTGTGTTGTAGATGGTCTCTTCTTTGGAGCTGTCCAACTCTGACCCCACAGGATAATTGGAGAAGCTCTGGGCCATCTCTTTCTCGCTGGATGTCGGGCTGCATGCCATGGCTGCCTGTGTCTGCAGG
>NW_007122602.1:0-329 GCF_000164805.1 Carlito syrichta
GGTTTCTGTGCCTCTTCCCCTGGTATTTTGGGCATTTTATCATGCTGGTAGCTTTTTGATGTGTCTCTGCTGTTCTTTGTCTCTGCCTTAATGCTATCTCCTTCTCTTGAGTCTCTAATCTCCCCTCTTATACGGACACCAGTCACTGAATTCATGATGGTCTCAAGTCCAGGATGGCCTCATCCTAAGATCCTTAGTTACGTTTCCGAAGACCCTATTTCCACCACAGGTACTGGGCATGCAGATGCGAAAGCCCCTTTTGGGGGTGCCGTGCTCCCCACTACCATCACCTCATGACCCTGAGAATCTGGCTCTTGTCTGCGTCTCCA
>NW_007122603.1:0-775 GCF_000164805.1 Carlito syrichta
ACAGCTTTCCTTGGTGAGTTCTGGAACTCATTTTCAGGCACTCATGCTTGCCGGATATCTGGGCACGCTCTTCATCATTCAAATACACAATTTTCCATGAAACTTGAAGATAAATGGCCTTAATAAATCCCATTATTCTGAAAAAAATAAAATAACAGGTTGGTGGCACAGGGGCGGTGATAAATACCATTTTTAATTTTTCAGTGTCACTATTATCTCTTTCCTCCTGCCTGGCTGCAAGCCCTACCTGGAATGTTGTACATTGCAGGGGAGGCTGGACCTCCCAGGAGACTATCTCCTGAGTTCAGGAAGTATGGAGTCAACTGTTGCCATTAATCACTGTCAGGAAGCAAAACATCCCAATCCGTGAAACCCCAAAAAGTCCAGCCTCAAACCAGCCTACAGTTCCTCTTTCTCCTCAGTGGAATGATCTGAAATCCTGAATTATTGCATCAATTTTCTCATTTATTTATTTTCTGAAGACTCAAGTCTGAAATTCAGGTGTTGATCAGACACAAGTTGAAAGGGACACATTAAGGATACAGGAATGATTTATAAGCTTCAAGGCTCTCAAAGAAGTTCTGGAAAATGCAGCTGGAAGACAGCTTATCAAACTTGAGTAAATGAGTTGTACTGTACAAAATCTGCCCATATAACTTTCTAGCTTGTATATATCTGGTACGGATGAACATAACCAAGCATTTCAGAGACTGTGAGTGACCTGAGATGTCATATCACAGGTGCCACAGCTAGAAGTCCACAGGAGGCATAGCTC
>NW_007122604.1:0-347 GCF_000164805.1 Carlito syrichta
CTTGATGGTTTCTTTGGCTTTGCAGAAACTTGTCAGATTAATAAGGTCCCATTTGTCTATCTTCTCTCTTATGATCTGTGGGTTTCGGATTTTGTACAGGAATTGGATGCCAGTTCCCATTTCCATGAGAGTATTTCCTTCCTTTTCTAAGGTTCTTATGGTTTGAGGTTTTACATTTAGGTCTCTGATCCATTTGGAGTTAACTTTTGTGCATGGGGATAGATAGGGGTCCTGTTTCAATCTTCTGCATGTGGTCAGCCAGTTTTCCCAGCACCATTTACTGAATAGGTTCTCCTCTCCCCATTGGTAGGTGGTGGGGGCTTTGTCGAAGATGAGTTGGTTGAGAA
>NW_007122605.1:0-322 GCF_000164805.1 Carlito syrichta
CCGCGCCGCGGCCTCCCAGCAGCACGGCCGCCCCAAGCCTCTGCGAGCCTCGCCGCTACCCAGCCGACTAAAAAAAAGAGCTGGCCCCGCCCCGCCGGCGCCCCGCCCGCGCCCCGCCCCGGGGCGGGGCCGGCCCCGCCGGGGCCCCGCGCCGGCAGCCCCTCCGCGCGCCGCCGGGGCCCGGGCGCTGCCTTCCTCCGGGACTCGCGAGGAGCCCCGGCCCGCAGCCCACCTCAAGCAGGGGAAGGCTCGACCCCACCGAGGCGCGCGGCCTGAAATCCACCCGGCCGCCCCCGGAAACTCTGCCCGCAGCCTCGCACGG
>NW_007122606.1:0-727 GCF_000164805.1 Carlito syrichta
TAACACACTGCTTAAAATAAATATTCGTGTCTACGAAATGAACACTTACATCTAATGAGAAGACATATGTCTAAGAAGGAGAACAATTATTGTAAGGTGATTCCTTTGAGAGCACTGTCAAATGTCTGAAGTAAAAAACATGTTTGATTACCAAAACTAAGAAGAGCCCGTTCATATTCATAAAGAGCAACATATGCTAATTCTTTTAAAATATTTGTTTCATTAATTTGTTAGTCTAAGAATAAACTCTGTGTTAGTTTAAGGAAATATAAAAAGATGATCTTCACTTTTTCTTTTATAGAAAATGAATTTAGAGAACATGCTAATGCTATCCCTAGGGGAAAATTTCACCCACGCCATTCTACCCAGGTGTAATATATTTTTACTTTACATTTCAACTATATTAAATTTGAATTGCATTCACATCAGCTTTTATTTTCAAGAATACTTTTTATGTCTAAAGTATTTAATATCTTTTCAAAATTCTAATGTTTTTCCTACTCGGAAATATTTATTTTAAGCAATCAGACCACAACATATAATTTGTTATTTTCTATGAAGTAGTGCTTTATAAGAAGTTTTGGAGCCTGCTAAAAAAAACTCAAGCATATTCAACTATTTCACAGAAAGGCCAGTTTCTGTTATTAAAGAAAAGAAAATGTATTGTCCCACTCAGGCAGATATAAATTGATGGTGAAACAACATAAGAAAAATCTATTTTTCATGC
>NW_007122607.1:0-626 GCF_000164805.1 Carlito syrichta
TGCCTGTAATTCCGGCTACTTGTAAGGCTGAGGCGGAAGGATTGCTGGAGCCCAGCAGGTCGAGGCTGCGGTGGCCAGGAGCGGACACTGCACTCCAGTCTGGGCGACAGAGTGAGACTCCAACTAAAAAAAAAAAAAAAAAAGTTGAAATTTAGTATGGTAAGTTCTCTGGTTATCTGAGATCTTACTACTTATAAAAATACAATGACAAAGCTGGGCTCAGTGGCTCAGCCTGTAATCCCGCGCTTTTAGGAGGCTGAGGTGAGTTGATTGCCTGAGCCCGTGTGTTTGAGACCCTCCTGGGCCACTTGACAAGACCTCATTTCTACAATAAAGTAAAAAAAAAAAAAAATCAGCCGGCGTGGTAGCGCGCGCCTATAGTTCCAGCTACTTGGAAGGCTGAGGCGGAAGGATCGCTGGAGCCCAGCAGGTGAGACTACGGTGGCCGGGAGCGGCCACTGCACTCCACTCTGGGCGACAGAGTGAGACTCTAACTCAAAAATGAAAATAAAAATAAATAAAGAAATAAGAATACCCTGACAAAACATTGAAATAAGAGCATGTTTATAAATATAAAAACAGGAAACTGACTTTTTATTTATTTATTTATTTTTATTTTGTGAGTT
>NW_007122608.1:0-309 GCF_000164805.1 Carlito syrichta
CTCATAAGGTTCTTACAGAGTTGATCCTGTTTATTTGTTGTCTTTCTTTGGGTTTTGGGGTTGTTTCATGTGTGTTTTTAATCTTTTGCTTGTACTCTTGTGAAGAATGCTGTTGTTCTTTTTTCTTTTTCTTCTGTGTTCAGTACTTTCTTAAGTGTTTCTTGTAGAGGTGGTCTGGTGGTAGCGTAGGTTCTTAGGGATTGGATGTCTGGAAAATATTTCAATTCTCCCTCACTAATGAAGCTTAGTTTGGCTGGGTAGGTTATTATTGGTTGAAATTGGTTCTCTTTTAGAACTTTGAAAATAGGA
>NW_007122609.1:0-634 GCF_000164805.1 Carlito syrichta
CGGTCCTGTTGTGGGGTAGCAGCCACTCCCCAATCACACCTGGCAGCTGTCCCAGCAGTGTAGCTGCTCAGATGTGTGCTGGGAGCTTTCCCAAGCCTGGCTTGCATTTCACCTTTGTCTATTTTGTTGAGGTGTGACTGTTTGGTTTGAGTCATTCTTGCCTTCTGGGGAGATACAGGAGGATTGTCAGGTGGGGGGATGATCAAACCTATTGTTACTCCTTGCTAAAATAGGAATGTGTACAACCACACCCACACTCAATGGGCACACCTCTTGGGGCTCTTCAAGGGCTTTGTCTTCCATTCTAGAATATTTCTTCTCTCACTTTTTTCACCTGCCTGTCTATGACCTCCTCTGTCCTTCCTCCCCTTGATGTTCTGATTTCACATGCATCTATTTCTTTCTTGACTTGCCAGGGAGTGATTTGTGTTCTGAGAGAGAGCCTTAGCCTGGGCTGGCTGGTTTTGATAGATGCCTGAGTCCTCTGCCAGCAACTTTTGACTTTTTGGCAAGGACTATTCCATGAAAGTGACCAAACCAGGAAGAGACTTGAGATGGTTGTTCTTCTTCTCGACCCCATGTGCCTTCCTCTTTGAGGCAGGGCAGAGTGTCTTTGCATAACAGGAGCTGCTGG
>NW_007122610.1:0-349 GCF_000164805.1 Carlito syrichta
CGGGCTCAGGCAATCCACTCACCTCAGCCTCCCAAAGCGCGGGATTACAAGGCTGAGCCACCGAGCCGGGCTCTCTTCTTTTTTTTGAGTTTGAGTCTCACTCTGTTGCCCAGGCTGGAGTGCAATGGCCACTCCCGGCCACCACAGCCTTGACCTGCTGGGCTAGGGCGATCCTTCCGCCTCAGCCTTCCAAGTAGCTGGAACTATAGATGTGTGCTACCACGCTCGGCTAATTTTTGATTTATTGTAGAAACGAGGTCTCGCCAAGTTGTCCGGGATGGTCTTGAACCCGCGGGCTCAGGCAATCCAACTCGCCTCGGCCTCCCAAAGTGCTGGGATTACAGGCTGA
>NW_007122611.1:0-627 GCF_000164805.1 Carlito syrichta
GCTCTGAAGCTAGGGGAGAATTAATGTTTTTAATTCATTTTAAGTGTGTAGAACGTCAGTGAGGAACCCATCCTCCAGCGATTGACATGAAAGACCGGACATTTCTTCACTCTGCACCTTTGGCCCATGGCTGTGTCTTTTGTCACAGGACTCTTTCACTTGCTCCATGCTTCACCTAGAACCCTAATAAGAGCTTTTTAATGAACGATTGGTTTTAATAAACCTTGGTGAACCTGACATAGAAGACGCTAAGCCAAGGTCCTCCTGCATCCATAACCATTTAGAGGGCAAAGCTACACATCCCAAGTTCCTGAGCATCCTCCAAAGCACTCCAGGAAGCTCAAGAGAAAACTCTTACACATGCTAGGGTGTCTCTAGGCATGGACACAGCCCATCACAGATTTTCCCTTTCCTCAGGTCTTGTAACTAGCCCAGTGTACTCTCTAACCACATGTTCAATAATGAATGGACCAGATGGTTGGATAATCCCAAGCAGAACTAGTTTAGGATGAAAAATTCTCAATAACTTTCTAGGTTTACCTTTCTTTGATGAAAGAATGAGCTCTTATTCAGAAAGATCACATTTAACTTTTGAAGATGAACCCATAAAAATCACTGTTGGCTGGA
>NW_007122612.1:0-606 GCF_000164805.1 Carlito syrichta
TGCCTACTTTATACTTCAAACGTCAGAATATTTTGAGACATTTTTCACTATCTATGACCGGGTTTATGGCTCAACATTCTTTATGGCTACAAGCTTTCACGGACTCCACGTTATCATTGGTTCAACTTTCTTAGCCATCTGCCTTTTTCGACAATTAAAATTCCACTTTACATCTAGCCACCATTTCGGGTTTGAAGCAGCCACAGAGATGAAGAATGAGACTTTAGTAATAATTGGGTTGTTGAATGAAGGAAATGAAGGAGACAAAGATGAGGGTTTTTTTTCTGGCTTGTGTGCCCAGGTCAGTGATGGGAAAGCTGGTTTTCTTTTCTTTTCTTTTTTGAGTTGGCCTCTGCAGCCTCGACCTGCTGGGCTCCGGCGATCCTTCCGCCTCAGCCTTCCAAGTAGCCAGAACTACAGGCACGTGCTACCACGCCCGGCTAATTTTTTGATTCATTGTAGAGATGAGGGCCCGCCAAGTTTCCCAGGCGGGTCTCGAACCCGCGGGCTCATGCAATCCACTCACCTCAGCCTCCCAAAGTGCTGGAATTACAGGCTGAGCCACTGAGCTCGGCTTCTCTCTCTATTTTTCTTCAGGGTTCTTTC
>NW_007122613.1:0-669 GCF_000164805.1 Carlito syrichta
CCAAAGACATGAACAGACACTTCACAAAAGAAGACATTCGAGCAGCCAACAAACACATGAAGAAATGCTCAACCTCACTAATCATCAGGGAGATGCAAATCAAAACCACACTGAGATACCACCTAACTCCAGTCAGAATGGCAATTATCAACAACTCAAAAAATAACAGCTGCTGGAGAGGGTGTGGTGAAAAGGGAACATTTCTACACTGTTGGTGGGAGTGTAAACTAGTGCAACCTCTGTGGAAAGCAGTGTGGCGATTCCTAAAAGCTCTAAAAATTGACCTTCCATATGACCCCACAATCCCCCTACTGGGAATATACCCTGAAGAACACAAATCACTCTATAAAAAAGATACCTGCACACGTATGTCTATCGCAGCATTGTTCACAATAGCAAGAACCTGGAAACAACCATGCTGCCCATCAAAAGAGGACTGGATTAAAAAAATTGTGGTACGTATACACGATGGAATACTACGCAGCCATAAAAAAGAACAAAATCATGAATTTCGCTGCAACCTGGATGGAACTAGAGTCTATAATACTGAGTGACCTCTCACAAAAACAAAAATCCGAATATCACATGTTCTCACTCATATAATGGACCTTGAACATCCAATGCAATACTATGAGAAAATGACGGATGGTACTGGGAAACTATGGGGGG
>NW_007122614.1:0-635 GCF_000164805.1 Carlito syrichta
AGATGTGGTTTAATAATAAAAACAGCTAAAATTTCAAAACGGTATCTAAAATTTTAAATCAATTATAATAGTAATATTTACTAGAAGATAAAATATTTTATATAGATTTTATTTTATCACATAGCTATGAAAAGTCTCCTTATATAGAATTAACCTGGTTTAAGGCCTTGTCCAATTTACTGTTCATTTTCTGCTTAAATGCTTCATCTGGTAGAGTTTGTCAGCTAAAGTTAATTACTAAGGGAATTATTATAACAAGTTATCTTGCACATTAATGATTATAGTAGTTATATACAAAATTTCCACTAACCCAATGTTTTAGGAAAGAAAAAAAAAGAATAACCTTTTTTCATAGGCATTGGAGTTCTCTTGCTCTGAAGCTGTGAGTCAGGACTGATTCTCCAAATTACAGGTGGTGTTTAACAGAACTGACGGCCATAATGGTGTGCCTAGCTTGAACGGCCACAGATAAAGGTCATTTGCACATTACTGCCTTCTATTTTCTCAGTCATCTCTAGTTCATTCTGAATATATTGGATCCACATTTATAAATGGTGAGGGTGAGGTTCAGAGAGACCAAGCCGAAGCCCAAGGCTGACTAGTACGCACACCTGGGTGGGGTGAAGGAGAAGCTT
>NW_007122615.1:0-690 GCF_000164805.1 Carlito syrichta
CAGAGTGCAACTTCAGCTGCTGCACTGACTGGATCCAGATCTCCACAGCCATGGGTAGCCAAGCATGCTTCATTCAGCGGAGAATGCTGAAAAGTTTTCTCTTTTGACACGGGCGTCTCACACGGAATACCATGGCTCTGCGGGTTCATTTGCCAACGAGGCCCGAGAGCCATGGTTTGCTTTCCGGAAAACAACAGTCTTCCATGGGAGACATTCCTCCAAACGGCACGTCCCTGAATGGGGGGGCAACAAGTATTATAGTGGCTTGGTCTTTGGCGTGACGCCTGATTCTCCCTGTTTTTCAGCGTGTATTATCCTACATTGAATGCAAAGGCCTAGCAGAGCTGTATGCAACGTTTCCTGTATACAAAGTGCACAACTCCATGGTGCCACACTGAGCGACATGACCGGTTCGCTGTCATCTTTGGGAAAGCATGATTTGTTCACCTACTGAATTCTAAAGTGTTTTTGATTTGACCTGTCCGTCTCCTAGCCAAAGCCATTGCTCTTCCGTTGGCATTTACGAGGAAGGGCTGACAGGCTTGGCTTGCTGGCTGTGAGTGTGCATCAGCTTGGGAAATGCTGTGTCAAATGTTGACTGCATTGTGATGTATTTTCCAGTCGTTTGATTCTTGTGTGCTGTACGGTGTAATACACGACTCTCAAGGTACGGCTTGAATGAGCATAGCC
>NW_007122616.1:0-549 GCF_000164805.1 Carlito syrichta
CTAATCATCAGGGAGATGCAAATCAAAACCACACTGAGATACCACCTAACTCCAGTCAGAATGGCAATTATCAACAACTCAAAAAATAACAGCTGCTGGAGAGGGTGTGGTGAAAAGGGAACACTTCTACACTGTTGGTGGGAGTGTAAACTAGTGCCACCTCTGTGGAAAGCAGTGTGGCGATTCCTAAAAGCTCTAAAAATTGACCTTCCATATGACCCTGCAATCCCCCTACTGGGAATATACCCTGAAGAACACAAATCACTCTATAAAAAAGATACCTGCACACGTATGTTTATCGCAGCATTGTTCACAATAGCAAGAACCTGGAAACAACCATGTTGCCCATCTAAAGAGGACTGGATTAAAAAATGTGGTACATATACACGATGGAATACTACGCAGCCATAAAAAAGAACAAAATCATGAATTTCACTGCAACCTGGATGGAACTAGAGTCTATAATACTGAGTGACCTCTCACAAAAACAAAAATCCGAATATCACATGTTCTCACTCATATAATGGACCTTGAACATCCAATGCAATA
>NW_007122617.1:0-597 GCF_000164805.1 Carlito syrichta
TTTTGATAAAATCCAGCACCCTTTCTTGATAAAAACCCTTGAACATCTAGGCATACGGGGAACATACCTCAAAATAGTAAAAGCCATCTACAAGAAACCCACAGCCAGCATACTCCTAAATGGACAAAAATTGGAACCAATTCCCCTGAAAACTGGAACTAGACAAGGATGCCCACTCTCACCCCTCCTGTTCAACATAGTATTGGAAGTCCTGGCTAGAGCAATCAGAGAAGAGGAGGCAATCAGAGGTATTCAAATAGGAAAAGAGGAAGTCAAGTTATCTCTCTATGCAGATGATATGATTGTGTACCTTGAAAACCCAAGAGAATCTGTCAAAGTCCTCCTTACATTGATAAAGGCCTTTGGCAAAGTCTCAGGATACAAAATAAATGTACAAAAGACTATCTCATTTCTCTACACCAATAATAAACAGAAACCCAAATAAAAAACACAATTCCATTCACAATAGCCACAAAAAAAAAATGAAATACCCTTGGCATCTTCCTAACCAGAGACGTGAAAGACCTTTTCAATGAAAATTACAAAACACTGCTCAAAGAAATCAAAGCTGACATGAACAAGTGGGAAAAAATATCC
>NW_007122618.1:0-736 GCF_000164805.1 Carlito syrichta
AACATTGTAGCTCTGCCAACACCTTGGTTTGAGCCCAGGAAGATATTCATTGGACTTCAGACCTGTGTAATTGTAAGACATTACATTTGTGTTGTTTCAAACCACTGAGCTTGTGGCAATTTAGGCCCTAAACGTGTGTGAGAAGCAAAATCAGAGAGGAAGGCCACATCTGACCTAGAGAGCTGAACGAAGGATGAAAGGAATGGGAATAAAAACATTTTAAGGAACGAGAGCAAGCTCAGTGAGAATACCTAATGCAAAAGGTTTATAGGGTAAATCTTTCTGAAGAAATTCTGCTCTCATTGTAAACCCCACCCTAAGATTGTGTTCTGGGAAGCCTGATTTGAGCCAAGTGAGAACATCTAAAGACAATCGGAATAAAAGTCACAGTGTGGGGCACTCCTCATGGTTTCTGCCCTCTGTTGCAGTCCAAGGTCAGCATGGTCTGTGCTTGAAACAAAGAGGCATTCTACAAAGCCCTGTGACAAAACCCATGGCCAGGCTTCAGGAAAATAATAGCTGGCCACTGAGAGATTAAAACAAATGAGATCAGTTTCCTCATTTCTCCCAGTGCGTCTAGGCAATGAAAACAGGTCACAAAACAAAAAGTGGAATGAAACACTTTAAGAACTCTTAAGGGAAGTACCTTGATACCATAATTTCCCTCTATGAATTAAGAGTAAAGTTAAATAAAGAATGCATATCATAAACAATTTGCTTATATTGTTACCCATCA
>NW_007122619.1:0-369 GCF_000164805.1 Carlito syrichta
CCTCCTTCCCACTTGTTCCCTTTCGTGTATCTTACGCTCTACAGGGTGACTGCTTTGGCGTTCGGCTTGTCAACCTCTCCCATGCGGGAATGCTCATCTCCCCTGTGCCACAATGAGGGATCTGAGACATTCACAGTTACTTGTGGGAAGGCATTATGTGTGACCCGGGGGAATTCTGAATTGCTCTTTCTTGACACCTTCTCCTGTCTGGGAAAGCAATGAGACTGTGGATTGCTGGTGGGAGTGGCCTTTCTTAGGACTGGGGGTGCACCTTCCTGGCTTAAGTCTGTGCCCAATGTGTGCTGCAGTGTCACCTCTTTGCTGTGACTATTATTCCTTCATTGCCGCCTGCTGAAACACCTCATTCTC
>NW_007122620.1:0-743 GCF_000164805.1 Carlito syrichta
GCATCACAAGACCACCGCGAGATCTGCAATTTCCAAGCAAACAATTCAAATTCCATGATGCCTGCCGTGCTTACATTAAGGTCACAGGTGCACAATTTCAATACAAATCGTTCAAAGTGTTTTCCATAATGTTCAATGAATCATTCATATTATACTCTTTGTTCTAAACCCTGATTAATACAAAAAACTTTTCTAAGTTAACTCTAGGTTCAATCCAAGTTCACTGACTCCCAATATTTTTAACGATTAATATTATCAACTTAACTCTATACTATAATCTATAAGTTTATTTTTATGACTTAACTGTCAGTTATACTATTAACCTATTATGATTTAACGTAATGCCTTATAACTCAGTTAAAACTTATTCTTAAACTACAAAACTTTACTATAATTCATATGTTTCATATGTCTAAACTTTAATTTTTATATGATCTAGTGATTGGACTTTAATACTATGCTATATCCTATTAAGCTGATACCTCATCATTAATTCTTTTATAAATTGTATAGCAATATTATATTTGAATAATGTAGCAAAAGGAAACAAAACAGCAAGCATAAATTTAGGCAACTATGAGTGTATATATTTTATCCTAACAAGTCTACTCTAAAAATCAAATAGTAGCTGTCACACTCTTGAACAAGAAATGCAGGCTGCCAAGATGGCGGCCATGGGCTGAAGCAGACAGAGTTTTGGTAATTAACGAAACAAAAGAAAACGTTCTGCCTGGCTAGGGGTA
>NW_007122621.1:0-734 GCF_000164805.1 Carlito syrichta
TGCCGTGAATTTATGATTTTGTTCACAATGGTTATTCCATTGTGTATATGAACCACATGTTTAAAATCCAGTCTTCTTTTTATGGACAGCATGATTGGTTCCATGATCTTGCTATTGTGAACAAAGCTGCAAAAAACATACACATGCAGGTATCTTTTCTATAGAGTGATTTGAGTTCTTCTGGGTATATTCCCAGCAGGGGGGTTGTGGGGTCATATGGAAGGTCGAGTTTTAGAACTTTTAGGAATTGTCACATTGATTTCCACAGAGACTGTACTAGTTTACACTCCCACCAACAGTGTAGAAATGTTCTCTTTTCAACACATCCTCTCCGGCATTTGTTATTTTTGAGTTATTTATGATGGCCATTCTGACTGCAGTTGGGTGGTATCTAAAGGTAGTTTTAACTTGCATCTCCTTGATGACTAGTGAGACTGAAATTTTTTTAAATGTATCTGTTGGATGTTCATATGTGTTCTTTTGAGAAGTATCCATTCATATCTTTTGCCCACTTTGTAATGAGGCTGTTTGTTTTTTTTCTTTACAGCATGTTTGAGTTCTGTGTAGATCCTTGATGTTAAACCTTTGTCAGACATGGAGTTGGCAGATATTTATTCCCAGTCTGTGGGCTGTTTCCCTTGATGATTTCTATGGCTTTGCAGAAGCTTGTCAGTTTAATGAGGTCCCGCTTCTCTATCTTATCTCTTATAGCCTGTGCATTTCAGGTTTTGTCC